>NC_063358.1:14511837-14567140 GCF_021869965.1 Rhincodon typus | reverse complement strand
AAACGTCAGCCTTTCTGCTCCTATGATGCTGCTTGGCCTGCTGTGTTCATCCAGCCCTGCACCTTGTTGTCTTGGATTCTCCAGCATCTGCAGTTCCTACTATCTCTGATTCAATTCGAAGAGTCAGTAATTTGCCCAAAAAAGCCATATGGCAATACATTAAAGAACGAGAAAGTGTGTTATTTTGAGTTCCTTTCAATGGTTTATGGAGGCAATTGGGCGTTATTTACATTACAAAGATCTCCCAGTGTTTAGTACAAAAAGGATCCTTTGGCTTGACCTGTACGATTAAATGACCCAACACCAGAGTGCACAAAGAGAGAGTGTCAAGGACAGACAATTACTTCGCACAACAGCTTTCAAAACACAGGCAGGTCAATCAATACTTTCCCCATCTCAGAAACAACTTTGTAACGAACTGCAATCTTTTGCTGTAACCTTTTTAAAAAAAAAAAAATAAAAAAAAAAAAAACTTTAAAATGTAGGAACCCAGTGTCAGGAATTCCAAACCTACAAAGACAGACTGAGTGGAGCTGGCTTGAACAAACTGGATATTCTCAGAGCAGAAATATTTTTGCACATTATGCATATATTAGCTGCATCAGAGGCTATAAAACATGAAACCACTGCAGCAAAGACTGACTGACTTCAACAGGGTCAGGAGAACAAGGGAAGAAAGCAAATACATTTGACCTGGAGCCTCTTAGTTTAATTAAACGACACCCATTATACACAAAGACTGACAAACAATAACTGAACAAGAAAAAAAATACTGGAGAAATAATTCAACACACAAAACAGCAATATGCTTCAAGTAAGACTATAAGACAATAGGAGCAGAAATTAGGCCATTCAGCCCATCAAGTCTGCTCCACCATTCAAATCATGGCTGATAAGTTTCTCAACTGCATTCTCCCACAACCCTTGACAAGGCGCACACACACACACCCTGGCCTCCAGTCTTCTGTGGCAGCAAGTTCCACAGATTCACCACTCTCCCACTCTCTGACTGAAGAAGTTTCTCCTTACCGCCGATGTTAAAGGTCTTCCCTTTACTCTAAGGCTTGCCCTCGTAGGCAGTCTCTCCTACCAATGGAGAGATCTTCCCAACATCTACTCTGTCCAGGCCAGTGTTCTGCAAGTATCAATTAGATCCCACCTATTCCTTCTAAACTCCAAGTATAGACCCAGAGTCCTCAAATGTTACTCATATTTTTCCATTCCTGGGACCAATCTCATGAACCTCCTCTGAACCCACTCCAGGGGCAGTATACTTTTCCTGAGATATGGGGCCCAAAACCATACACAATACTCCAACTGTGGACTGACCAGAGCCTTATAGAGCCTCAGAAGTACATCCCTGCTTTTATATTCAAGTCCTCTCAAATTAAAATACCAAAGTTGCATTTGCCTTCCTAACTACTAACTTGACCTGCAAGTGTACCTTGCGAGATTCCTGGACTGGAATTCCCCAAGTCTCTGTACTTCAGAATTTTCTCCCCATTTATAAAAGAGTCCATGCTGCCATTCTTCTTACCAAAATGCATGACCTCACACTTTCCCCACATTATACTCCATCTGCCACTCCTTTGCCCATTTTCCTAATCCATCCATATCCTTCTGCAGCCTCCCCGCATCCTCAATACTACCTGTCCCTCTATCTTTGTATCGTCTGCAAACTTAGCCAGAATGCCCTTGGTTCCGTCACATAGATCTTTAGTGTATAAAGTGAAAAGTTGTGGTCCTAGCACTGACCCTTGTGGAACACCACTTTTCACTGGCTGCCATTCTGAGTAAGCCCCTTTTAACCCCACTCTCTGGCAGAAAGCCAATCTTCTATCCATGTGAGCACCTTGCCCTTAACACCATGAGCCCTTATCTTACTCAGCAGCCTCCTGTGCAGCACCTTGCCAAAGGCCTTCTTGAAGTCCAGGTAGGTAACATCCATTGGCTCTCCTTGGTCTAACCTGCTCGTTACTTCCTCCAAGAATATACTCAAAAGTAGATACACTTCAGCGCCTCTTTAAATCTCCAGTATTTACATTGATTTGGGCAATTTAAAAAAAGCTATGTAATGCTTTGAGGTCAAGTTGCTGACTTAAAACAGGTCAAACCTGGCATTGACAATTTAGTACTTGCAAGTCACTAGAATGCATTCTACGCAGCGCGTTTTCATTCTTGAAACGGCCAATAAAACAAAAACAACATCAGTATGTCACACTGCACTACCAGAGTAGTCGATGCAACGTATAGATTGAAGGGATTCTATAACGCAATAATGTCAACCATTAAAAAAATTAAAATTGAAGGAAACAAAACAAGAATTAATCCCAGGTTTAATTCCCAATCTGTGCTAGCTAGTGACTTAATTACAGCTGGGTAACAATAAAGGATGGCTTCAGAAAAGAAACAAGGGATTTTTTGGAAAATAAAACTTGCAAATTTTTTTGTTACAAAGGCTGCATTAGTTGGCTTAAAGGAATTCCAAACAAAAAATGTTGCCATAAAACTGAATTTTTAAAACAGTGCTGCAACTCGGATGTTTCTTGAACACCTGAATACTGTTATTGCAACTTACATCCAATGTTCTGATCTGCAACATCGTTCGCTTGCCAGAAATCTGTGTGGTAAGCAGAAATCAGAGACTCTGGTTTCAATCAGTGCACAGGAAATCAAACTAGGAACAAACTCATGAGTTACAGATAAATTTAACTACAAGTTTAGTCCACTTAGTCAATAAGACTTCTGTATCTTCTCATACAGTCTCCTACTTCACATCATGGCCCACTACAGGTTTGTCTCCCATTCCATTACTAGGGAACATGGGTTGGTGGAATGAAGTACCTATGTTATCTCCAGAGTCTGGAGTTTCAAAGATTCATAGAGTCCCTACAGTGTGGAAACAGGCCATTCAGCCCAACAGTCCACACCGCCCCTCCGGAGAGTATCCCACCCAAACCCATTCCCCTACCATTGTCTTTCCCATGCCTAATCCACCTAACCTAAACATCCCTGGACACTGTTGGCAATTTAGCATGGCCAATTTCACCTACCCCGCACATCTTTGGACTGTGGGAGGAAACCTGAGTACCAGGAGGAAACCCACAGACACAGGGAGAATGTGCAAACTCCACACAGACAGTCGCCCGAAGGTGGAATCGAACCAGGGTCCCTGGCGATGTGAAGCAGCAATGCTAACCACTGAGCCACCATAACCAACCTTCAATCCACAGATTTATCTCTATCCAAAAGCTTGCTTAATCTTGGTGCCTTCATACACCTGTCAGGCCTGGTCAAATTTGTGCTGCAGCAAAATATTTTACAATCCACAATGCTGCACAATGCACATTTAAAATTACAGTGAAAACTCTGTTACCTATGTTCCAACTAACTGTCAGCACTAACTACCAGAATGTTCATCAAACAAAAAGTGCCTGTCTTCATTTCAGCAACTCCATATTTCCATTCATGTAATCAAGAATCTCAATTTTTGGTTTGTGCATTAATTTTCATTGTACAAAAGGACATTCCACTGTTGTTTGATACAGTTCCAGAACAGAATATAAATTTCTGGATCCTATCAAGTGGAACTGCTTATCAATTTAGGAGACATTCTGCAATCTGATTTCTTTTGCTTAAGTTTAAATTTTAAACACACGGTGGGGGAGGGCGGGGGGGCGTTTAAGTACTAAAGCACGAAAAAACCCGTATAAACAACATTTGAGAACAAACCCTAACGCAAGTCATATCAAAATATTGCCGTTCCAGAAACTACAAACGCCCATAAACACCAATGGCCCATTAACTCTGCATTTCTGGGTTTTCAAAGGAAGATCACTGCACAGAATACAAGGAGCTCATTTTCTTCAGATGATATTACAAAGATCTTTAACATCAAGCTGAATTAACAAAATGAAGCCTCCAACAACTAAAACAATATAACAATCCCATGCAGAATACAAGCAGCAAAACTTCACTTGGTCTTAGCTGATGGAAGATATAAATACAGGAGTAAAAATGCTTGCTGCAACCGTATAAAGCCTTGGTGAGACCACACCTTGGTATCTTGCAACCAAGGAAGGATATAGTTGCCATGGAGGAAGCGTAGCAAACGTTAACCAGATTGATTCCTTGGACGGTGGGACTATCCCACGAAGAAATCGGTATTCAAAGTTTAGAGGAGATAATATCATTGAATCAAAAATTCTCAACTTGCCATCTTAGACACTGAAGATATTTCCCCTGGCTGATAACTTTGAAAACCAGAAGAGAAAAAAAAAGTCTCAGAATAAGAAGTAGGCCATTTATGACTGAGATAAGGAAAACTTCCTTCAGAGGGCGGTGTATTGTCAGAATTTTTCTCTTCAGCTCTCTGGAATATCATTGAATATGTTTAAGGCAGAGATCCACGAACGTTCAGATATTAAAGACATCAAGGGATATAGGAATTTTGAGAAAATATGTTTTTAAAGGCAGGTGGTCAGCCATGATCTACTTGAATGACAGACCACTGTCTGCACCTTTGTACATTAAAAACCCTATCCTAGATACTTAAAATGCTGGTTCTTGTGTTCTTACAAGTTTAATGCAGAACGTTTTCTATACTGCATGATTTAGTCCATAAAAAAGTGCCAACTGCTATCCCAAAGTACTATTCTTCCAACACTGCTTTCAATTACTGGAACCAAATTTCTGACACGTCCACTGAAATTTCCAGCTGGTTGCATGCTATTTCATTTAGTGAGGGAAAACATCCATTTCTGTACAGATGCCTTTCAAATGTTGTAATTGCACCAGCCTCCACCACTTTCTCTGGCAGCTCATCCCATAAATTCACCAGCCTCTGCACGAAAAAATTGCTCCTCAAGCCCCTTTTAAGTCTTGGCCCTCTCACTTTAAATCCGTGCCCTGTAGTTTTGGTCTCCCCTAGTCTGAGGGAAGACATTGACTATTCAACTGATCCATGCCCTTCACGATTTTATAAATTTAAGGCCAGCTCTCAGTCTCAACACTGTAGGGAAATAGCCCCAGTCTATTCAGCCTCACCCAACAGCTCAAACCCTCCAGCCCTGACAACATCCTTATAAAATCTTTTCTGAACCCTTTTTAGTTTCACAACATTCTTCCTATAGCTGGGAATCTGAAGACATTTGAAAATATCAGTCAAGAAGCCTCATGTTCTGGGAAGATAACACTGCAGTGTTTTTATGCACAATTGTTACCAACCTAATGAATAATTTGATATATTTTTACATACACTGACAGAGGCCATTCATGTCATTCTTGTGCATCTCAGTGGCAACCTGAAAATCATCAGCACTGTTTTTACTCACTCATGTTACATAGGCATTGCTGGCTGGATCACCATTTATTGCCAATTCCTAGTTGCCTTCATGCATTGCTGCAGTCCACATGCTGTAGGTTGACTCACTGTGCCTTTAGGGAGGGAATTCAAGGATTTTGACCCAGCAACAGTGAAAGAACAGCAATAATATTTCCAAGTGAGGATGGGGAGTGGCTTGGAGGGGAACTTGAAGTTGGTGCTCCCATGTATCTGCTGCTCTTATCCTTCTAGGTGGAAGTGTTTGTGGGTTTGCAAAGTGCTGTCTGAGCATTTTTGGCAAATTTCTGCAGTGCATCTTGTAGATAGTAGCAGCAGCATCAGTGGTGGACGGAGCAGATACCATGCCAATCTAGTGGGCTGGTTTGTCATGGATGGTATCAAGCTTCTTGAATGCTGTTGGAGCTGCTCCCATCCAGGCAAGTCAGGAGTATTCCATCATGTTCCCAACTTGTGCCTTGTAGGTGGCAAATAGGCTTTGGGGAGTCAGGTGGAGAGAATTACTCACTGCAGTATTCCTGGCCTCTGACCAGCTCTTGTAGCCACTGCGTTTGTGTGGCAAGTTCAGTCGAGTTTCTGGTCAATGGGAGCCTCCAGGATGTTGAAAGTGGGAGAATTCAGTGATAGTAACATTGTCTCTTGCTTGAATTGGCCATTGCCTGGCATTTGTGTAGTGCAAGTGTTGCTTGCCACTTGTCTGCCCAAGCCTGGATAATGTCAGATCTTGCTGCATTTGAACATGGACTGCTTCAGTATCTGAAGAATGACAAATGGTTCTGCACATCGTACAATCATTAAACAACCCCACTTCTGACCTTACGACGGAGTAAAGGTCATGAAGAAGCAGCTGTAAATTGTTGGGCCCAGCATACTACCCAGGGGAATTCCTGCAGAGATCAGTCATCTCAGCTCCAGGACTGATCTCCAACAATCTCAACCATCTTCCAATGTTGAAGTTTGACTCCGATCATGGAGTCAGGGGGCAAACCTTCCATCAATTCCATTTTTGCTAGAGCTCTCCAATGCCACACTCAGTCGAACGTGGCCTTGATTTCAAGGCCTGTCACTCTCACTTCACCTGTCTGGGTGAATGATGTCTGTACTGTATAGATAAGAAATGATTAAGTAACTATTTTGTTTAAAAAACAAAAAAAAAGGGGAAGAATCCACATCAGTTGAAATACAAAACACTGGGAAATGTGATTGATTTAAACCACAGATAATTGTAATGCTGGAAAATGCAATTTCATCCCTAGCTCAGCAAAAGACGAGCCAAATTCTACACATTATACAAGTAGCTACTTGAAACATTCAACTCCAGGTTAGTATTCATTCAATCTAAATTCAGACAGCATTACCTTACAGCTGTTTTTTTGTGTAGAATTTTATTTTAAAATAAAGTAACAGTGAGCATTTTACATCTGCTCAACCTTCCACATGACATATCCAAGAGATAAACTGCCAAATTTAGAGATCAAATCCAGCCCATTCAGACAAGCTTCAGGAATTTAAGACTTGAATAAGTGTTAGAAAAAAAGCCATAAATACTAAAAAGAAATTTATTCTATATCCTCAATCATGAAAGTTTGCCCACCATCTACAAAGCACAAGTCAGGAGTGCAATAGAATACTCCCCACTTACCTGGATGAGTGTAGCCCCAACAACACTCAAGAAGCTTGACACCATCCAGGACAAAGCAGCCCACTTGAATGGCACTACATCCAAAAGCATCCACTCCTTCCACCACCATTCAGTACACATTGCTGCTACTATCTACAAAGACACACTGCAGAAATTCACCAAAGATCCTCAGACAGCACCTCCCAAATCCACAACCTCTTCCATCTAGAAGGACAAGGGCAGCAGATTTTTGAGAACACCACCACCTTCAAGCTCCTCATCATCCTGACTTAGAAATAGATCACAGTCCCTTCACTGTCACTGGATCAAAATCTTGGAACTCCCTCCCTAATGGTATCATGGGTTAACCTACAGCAGGAGGACTGCAGCGGTTCAAGGCGGCAACTCACCCCCATCTTCTCAAGGGCAACTAGGGACAGGCAATAAATGGTGGCCAGCCAGTGACTCCCACATCCCACAAAATGATTTTTTATAAAAATTGTCAGAGTATTCAAAACCACTACAGGGCAGAAGCAAGGCTGGGGGGGTGTGGAGTAGTGGTAGTGGTTGTGGTTACAACTTACAGACATCTATTTTAGTGTAGACAGTCCGCAAAGGCAGTTTCCATCTGTTTGACACACTGTTGGATTTGAACAGCAATTGAGGGATAATAAATAATATAATAAAGAGGTATACTCAGTAGATTGTAATGAGATATAAATTTGACCAAAATACAAAAGCAGCAACAGGTCCTATAATACCGAGTTCAGAATGTTCCTGTGTACCTTATATTGTAAATTGCATGCAAAACTGCAGTGTCAGTAAAGTCACTGGCAGTTTACCACCCCCGAATATCCAATTTCCCATAGGCGATTGGTAGCACTAAACACGCGCATTTGTCATAGAAGTTTAAAAAAAAATCTTTAAAAAGTATACAAAAGCACGCCAGAAAGCGATAGCAGACATATACTGGAAAGGAGCAAGAGCCAACAGAAAAAAAACATTTAATAGTGCGTTTTGAAGAGTATTATTCGATCAGATTAATAGAATTTGCCTAAAATTCCATTAAACGTCAATCGACGAAGAAAACAGAGGGTCCATTTGTGCGTCCTTGGACACTCTCAGGTAGGACAATGCAGTTTAACATCAAAAGGAGGACTTTAGGGCAGAAACATCCCACTTTCCTCTAATGAAAGAAGTGTAAACAAATGAAAATAATTGATATAATGTGACATCAAATCATACATAACTTTGTACACAAATAGTCTAATAAATGGCAAGCTCCATTAAAAGCTGGTCAATGAGTTGAGAGAGAGGTGATAGGGAGGTACTGTACTGATGAAAGGGGACGCCAACAGTGGAGAAAGCTGGGCCGAGGTCGAAGGGGATACAGTCTGCGAGAACACGGGAAACCCGCGCTTCCTAGGCCTAGGGTCCTGCCTGACAACGGCCACAACGTTAAATCTCCCGTTCACCCCGCAAGTCTAATGCTTACCGCTTTGCTTACCTCAGGTTCTAGCCAGCTTCCTATCGACAACCCGCCAATAAACCCGGGCTGAGATAATACCCCAAACCAAGGCCGGAAGCGATTCAGCCGTTACACTACCACGCAACCAACCCTCAATCCACCCAAATTTCCGCCCCTGGATATGCCTATTAGTTAGTCACACAAGCGGGACATGCCAATCAGACAGAGCGTGGCTTATTACTGGCCAGGTGTACTGCCAATCATTATGGAGAGGGCGGGTCCAATGATAATCAGGTTTGTTTGCACCGGGCACTGATTGCAGCAACGATTGCGATTCAAACAAACTGCCGGAAACCGTAATATATGGAATAGCAGGTAAACTGTCAGTGACTTTACTGACACTGCCGCTTTACATGCAATCACATTATAAAGTACACAGGTACATTCAGAACTCTTATGTTACAAGACCTGTTGCCGCTTCTGTATTTTGGTCACATTTATATCTCATTACAATCTTCTAAGTACACCTTTATCATGCTATATGTTATACCCAAATTGCTGTACTAATCAACAGTATGTCAAACAGATGGAAATTGCCTTTGTACACTGCGGTACCATAATAACTGATATTAATTTCGTGTCAAATTATGCGGCGAATGTAGAATAGAACAGTTTGCAATTGGTTTAAGTGCCCTAAGGAAGATAAACAAGATACATACATAATTCAGGAACAGAAATTGCTGGAAAAGCACAGAAGGTCTCGCAGCACCTATGGGGAGAATCAGAGTTAACGTAATAAAAACCGAGGAAGGGTCACCGGACCCGAAACGTTAACTATTTTTTCCTTCACAAATGCTGCCAGACCTGCTGAGCTTTTCCAGCAACTTTGCTTTTGTTGTGAATAGAGTTAACGTTTCGGGTCCGGTGACCCTCGTTCTGAACATACTTAATTAAGTTCGGAAGAAGTCATACTGGATTTGAAACATTAACTCTGTTTCTCTTTCCACAGATGCTTCAAGACACGCCGAGTTTCTGCAGCACTTTCTGTTTTTCATTATAGACAAAAGCCAATTGTTTCTACAACAATGGTCAGTGCTAACCCCACATCCATCTCTCCTCCTTTTTCAACCAGGTGTGGGACTGGACTACAGAGGACTGGCCAGAGGCACCAATAGGACATTGTTTCAGAGGGTTGAGATTGGTAGGCACATATTTCACCTCCCAGACATATACTCTGCCAGAATAGCGGTAGAATGGACACCACAGATGGAAAAAGAAAACAGGCCAAGCCAAAGAATATGTGGTAAAAGTAGATTTAAGGAGGACCTTCAAGAGCACAACATTACCTAGAGCAAAACAGAATGCAATAGATTGGGACTCATGGCAGAATCTTACTGCCCAGAGGAATTATATCTGAGTTTGACAAAGCACCTGAAAACTTAAACTTTTTGATTTGCTCCACAGATGCAGTTGATCTACTTAGTGTTCCCAAAATCGTCTTTTTAATTTCAAGGTTGAAAGATGGAGAGTGAGGGGTTAACTCCCTTGCTAATAATAGCTACTGAGGATGTTCTTAAGCAGCTGTGTCATGATGACAGCATATCACCTAACCTTGACCCAAGTGTATACAGTTCCAGGGATGTCCTGTCTTATCATCTCTTGTATATAATTTAATGAAGGTTTTTGATGTTCGTTGATGTCAATACCTCCTGTCAATAATCCAGACCTGGTCATATAACATAGAGGTATGTGATAACCATAGATAGTCATAGGGATATACAGCATGGAAACAGACCCTTCAGTCCAACTTGTTTACGCCGACCACATATCCTGTTTAAATCTAGACCAATTTGCCAGCATTTGGCCCATATCCTCTAAATCCTTCCTATTCATATACTCATCCAGATGCCTTTTGAATGTTGTAATCGTACCAGCCTCCACCACTTCGTCTAACATGCACCAATCCTGCATGAAAAAGTTGCCCCTTAGGCTCCTTTTATATCTTTCCCCTCTCACCTTAAACCAATATCCTGTAGTTTTGGACTGCCCCATCCCAGGAAAACATCTTGCCTGTTTACCCTATCCATGCTCCTCATGATTTTATAAACCTCTATAAGGTCACCCCTCAGCCTCTGACACTCCGGCGAAAATAACCCCAACCTATTCAGCCTTTCCCCATAGCTGAAACCCTCCAATCCTGGCAAGTTCCTTGCAAATCTTTTCTGAACCCTTTCTAGTTTCATAACATCCTTCCCATAGGAAGGAGACCAGAATTACATGCAATAATCCAAAAGTGGCCGAACCAATGTCCTGTACAGCTGCAATATGACCTCCCAACTCCTACACTCACTGCACTGATCAATAAAGGAAAGCATCCAAATGCCTTCTTCACTATCCTATCTACCTGTGACTCAACTTTCAAGGAATTATGAACTTTCACTCTAAGGCCTCTTTGTTCAGCAACACGCCCCAAGACCAAATCCACAGATCTGGCAGGAAGTGGCAAGTGAGAACTTGAAGAGAAACCCAGAGCTTGCATTGGTGAAAGATGAGGCCAGCCCAGCAATCTGACCACAGAGAGATAGAAAACTGAAGAGAAACTGAATAGCAGTGTAATGCACCAGACAAAAGACTTTAAGGCCAACTTTGTCACTGGACAACAGAAAAGGAAACACAACGGTAACAAAGCAGAGAAAAAGTCTGTCCTGGGGAAGCTAAAAAAAAAGTCAGCCACAGTGAGTAATAGGCCACAGTAGATTAAAGGTCTCCGCAGAAATGGAAAAACCAAAGCATATAGAAAGTCAATTTTCAAAAAGTAGGTAAAGTAACAGGACCCATACCATACCCAATGGTAGAGTTTTGCCCACCCAATATTACTGAAGTTTATAAGTGCCAGAAGAGAGGCCATTTCAGGAGAGGCAGTACAAAGAACTAAGAATAGATCATAGAGTTATACAGCATGGAAACAGACTCTTTGGTTCAACCAGTCCATGCCAACCATATTCCCAAACTAACCTGGACCCCTGCATGTGCTTGGCCCATATCCCCCTGAATATTTCTTCTTCATGTACTTATCCAAATGTCTTTTAAATGTTGTAACTGTACCCGAATCCACCACTTCCTCAGGAAGTTCATTCCACACAAGCACCACTCTCTGTGTGAAAAGGTTGCCAGTCATGACTTATTAAAATCTTTCTCCTCTCATCTTAAAAATGTGCTCCTAATCTTGAAATCCCCCACCCTAGGGAAAAGCCACCTGTAATTCACCTTATTTATACCCTTCATGATTTTATAAACCTCTATAAGGTCACCCCTCAAACTCTTACGCTCCAGTGAAAAAAGTCCCAGCCTGCCCAACCTCTCCTTATAACTCAAACCCTCCATGCCTGGCAACATCTTGGTAAATCTTTTCTGAACCATCTCCACTTAATAATATCCTTCCTATAACAAAGTGACCAGAACTGGACATAGTACTCCAGAAGCCTCACCAACATCCTGTACAACCTCAACATGATGTCCAAACTCCTATACTCAAAGGTCTAAGCAATGAAGGCAAGCATGCTAAATGCCTTTTTAATCCTACTCTGTCTACAGGTGATGCAAACTTCAAAGAATTATATATCTGAACCCCTAGGTCTCTCTGTCCTACAACACTATCCAAGATCACAATAGTCTGGATTTGAAAATGCTGTGGAATGGAATAAATTCTTCTTGGAAGACCTAACAGACTCACTACAGGATTTTGGCTCCCCTAATTCCATCAATTCTGTCAGATTCCATATTGTGGTTCAGGCTGAGAATTCTCATTCTAATCTTCATCCAAATCAGAGGGAAGAGGCAGATGTATGGGACAGAGTAATGGGTCAATGTAATGGGACAGAGCTCACTAATACTTTATATGTCATTCCAAATCTTTTTTATTAAGTACAAAAGGGGTTATTTAACTGAGAAAGTCAACATTCAGTTGTCTGAAAGCACAAGAAGGAGGCTTTGATTTTTAGAACTGTGAATTGAAGCATCCGTTAAGCTAGACCCTATGTGTGATAGAGAAAATAATTATCTCCCTAGCACGAGTTCTATAAAGGAGTGCTTTTGTGGTTAATGGGATTGTATTTAAACATATGTTTTGAACTCTTGAAACTTGTGTTATATAAAAATATTTTGGTTTATTTGGTTTTATTCTTCATTTCTTTTGCCTTAATAAATTTCTGTTTTATTGTTGAACTGAATCTGCAGCATTGTATGTTTGGTGTTTCAGTGAAAGCACCTCTTTAAAACCAAAAGAAAAATCCATCAAGCCAGATTTCAGGCTGGGATCTGACTTGTCCAGTAAATATCAGCTGGGATCATAACAATACAGATTTGCTAAGGAATGAATTTCTCTAGATTTCAACTAACTGTAAGGTGATAGTGAATAGATGGAATTTTGTTTTGCTTTGTGTTTTGAACCCTTTCAATCAGTTATATTTAAATAGCTTGAGTTTTTTTTTAAATTTGTGTCAATAAATTTGTTTTATTATTAAAACCAAATCTATAGCCTTGTATTTCAAACCTGAAAGGCTGAATGGATTACTCCTGCTCCTATTTTCAATGTTTCTAGGGTCAGCAGCAACAGATTACTGGAAAAGAAAATAACTGACTGTTTTCAGACTTGAGTTACTCTGCTGCACAGAGGTAGTGACAGGCCCTGCTTGTTCCTATCTGGAGACCTGTTTTTTTTTTAATTAATATATTTTTCTAATCAACCTGCAGAGATGTAATTACACATCTCTGGAGCAGATGGGACTCGAAACTGGGCCTGCTGGTCCTGCATAGGGACACTACCACTGTGCTTCAAGAGGGCCCCAATTGGAGACCTTCTACCTCTGTATCATTCACAGACACCACACACTAGTTGTTGATTTGAGTGTTGTTGTCTGGCAGAAACTCATCAAAAACCTTTTGCTGCTACATCTAACTCTACATACATACATGTACACACACACACACACACACACAGAGACATGCCATGCCATATTACATCTCGTTCCCATTGCTTGCAAAGCAAGTGTAAACACAACCCACAATATGTTCCAGTAACTTGTTTTTAAAGTGCAACAATTTCTTCCTCAGATAAAGGCAAATTACTACAGATACTGCAAATCTGAAACAAACAGAGAACACTGGAAAAGCTCAGCAGGTCTGGCAGCATCTGTGGAGAGAGAAACAGTTAACTTTTTGAGTCTGGTGTGACTCATCTTCATTATTCTTCTGAAGAAGTCATTCTGGATTTGAAATGTTAATCCTGTTTCTCTTTCTAGAGATGCTGCCAGACCTGACTCAACTATTCAAAAGCTCCCCAGAACAATCTCACATCCTCCATCTAAATAAATGTTAGTTAATCAAAATCTGTGTTGGACACATCTTAACTTGTACTGAGTTCCATTTCCTCATCAATCCTGTGTTCATTGACCTACACTGACATATGGTCTTGTAATGCCTTAATTTTCAAATTCTGATTTCTGGATTAAAATCCCTCAACATCCACTCCTCACTAACTCTGCAACCTCCCTCAGCTCTACAACCCGTCAAAATCCTTCTCCTACTTTAGTACTAGTCCATTAAAGATCCCCTTCACTCCAGCATTGATGACTACATCTTCAAATGTCCAGGGCCTAAGTTCTGGAATTACTTCCCATGCCTATTTGCCTTTTCCTTTTCTTTTAAGACTCTTTTGAAACCTAGTTTATTCCACAAAGCTTTTGGTTACCAGTCGTAATGTCTCCTCCTTTGACACATTGTAAGTTTCTGTCTGGTTGTGGTTGTGAAGAAACTTGGGATGTTTTACAAGATTAAAGGCCCAAAATAAATTAAAGCTGTTGTTATTAAAACTCTGCTCCAGGAGAAGATATTGATTTGACTGTATCCATAATTTTGAAGATAATAATCTGTTCTTTCCCTCACATTCATCTTTGCAACCCATCCTCTGCTAACACTGCAATTGGAGTCCGTATACTCCTATTCTTTGCTATAGTCTCAACACAGTTCTCAATGTGACACAAATAATAAGCCATTCAAGAAAAATGGAAGATATCTGAGGAAACTCGGTCAGTGCAGTTCTGCTAGGAATTTATTCACAATCTTGCAATACAGGCTTCCAATAGATGTGGCAGAGACATTCATAACTCAAGATGACCAAGAAAAAAATTACAAAGTCAAGAACCATTTTAAATGACAGAAAATATTACATCCTATGAAAACTTCCTAAATCACATAGTTTTAATTAACATCTTTATTAAAACAAATTGTGACATTGCAAATTGTTCATTCATCAAAGCAAAGCAAATTGTAACTATATTTTTAAAAAAGATCACTAATGCGGACAGTAATAATTTGTACAGGAAAGAGTAATTATGCAACTGGAAATCCAACAGCATTAATTAACCAGAGCAATACCAAGTAGAGTCCAGAATCAGAACCTTTTCTAAGAGAATACAAGAAGGGTAAGAAATTAAACAACTTGAGGGACAAGCACAACAGTAAGGAATTTTTTTGTAAAGTGTATCTCAATATAGCATTTCCGATTAAACTAAGATATAACTTGTACAGTTTCGCCCACTTCAATTGCCTGTAGTCTTGGCAGGTACTTGTAATCTTGGATGTGGGAAGGATTAGCTCCAATGTAATTTTCCAAATGTAAGTATCAGAACAAGAATGTTTTCAACTTGATCCTATATGACTAGATTATGATAGAATGTATTCTGTACGAGGTAAGCACTGCTTTGCATTTGAGGTTTTTGGAACAGAGTAGTCAACAATTTAAAGTGAAGGTCAAAAACTGACCACAGTCTTTCAATGCTCATCTCTCAAAGTACTTTGTCTCATTAGGGCAACAAATTTTATTTTTAATAATTTCAATATTGTTGCCACTGTTAACTGGTAAACTAATCAAAATATTTATAACCATATAAAAAGTCCTTCCTCCTGTTCATTGCAAGTTTACTGTTCACTATGCTTTTGTATTGAAACAAAAATACTAATTTTATGGCTAGAGATTCTTTCATAAAATTTGGATACTAATTAATTTTGCAACTGGGGAATTTTAGGAAAACCACCCTGAAATTTGATTCAACTGCTTGCACTGTGAAGTAGACCATCTGTTGGCATCTCCAGAATTCAAGCTCGTTCTCATTCAAACCAGCTAACATCTCATGTTTGAAAGATATTTCATTTGAATAAAAGTCCTTGACTAAAACAGGCTAACTTCATGACTAGGAGTGCATGCAGATCTATACATAAAGACAGCAAGTGTTTGTTTATTGTGAGCCATCTTCCAACTCAAGCATTCAAATCTGGCCTGCTGCCTCACATAATTGTATTGCCTCTTTGTCCCTACCCTTGTCACATAAGCTAATATGTCAGCCCACAGCTAGAAGCTCCAAATTTATTCCTCAATGACATATTTGATTTTGGGAGATGCATACCACTTTCATTTTGGCTACAATAGACTAATCGTTCTGGTATTCTTCCTGCAGGTCCAACTGCAAGCGAAAACTAATATCTATCCTAATCTTGTCAGAGGTTTCCAGCATTAAAACATGGAGCTCATCGCCCCTTCATCTGCCTTTCTCCATTGGTAACAATTTCAAGCCAACAGTCTAAATTTCCAGTACTCACTTTCTTACATAGTTCATTTGTAACAAAACATTGCAGCAGTAAACAGAAGTGGGGACAAAATTTACAGTCATCCTCAAAATGTTAATGGCTCTAAGGCAGCATTGGAGTCTAAGGTGAGAAGATTGTCTCTTTGGCAAAGCAGCTTTAATGGCCAATATATAACGTGATTGGATACACATGTCACAACAGCACCACAGAGCCACTTGGGCATGAATCAACAAGAAGAGATGGTGTAAACTAGCTAGACAGAAGATATTCTTCCCTTATGTATGTGATTTTACAATCAGCTTGCTCTGTCTATTAACATTAACAGACAATTCCAAAAACTAGCCAAATATTAATCACTTCAGAGGTGTTTATTAGTAGAATTTGAACTGTAAATTATTTATTGAGTTTCTAAGTCAATTTTCTGACACAGTGCTACTCAATGAGACGTATTTGTTATTGGTGGATCAGTACTTGGTGTAAATACATGTTTATTATTTCATTGAGCACGTTGTCAAATGTAGGTTGAGATATATGGAATTTGTGATCTAATATGTTTTTGGCTTTAATTATAAATATTTACAGATGTGCAGATTTTAAATTGTATACCCTATCTCGGGCTGTGAGCTAAAGCAATAACAACTAGGCATACTCCAATACTAATCTCCTATAACTAAAGGTCGAATATTCCTCTGGTCTTGAGAAATTCCAATCTGTGCACTTTTACAACTTACAAACTGCATGACTGATCCATGTGTGACTTCACACATCATTTCTGTCTTTCACAGGCGTTAGGTTAACAGTACTGTTCACGAGCCACATTGGAGTGTGAGAGGACTGTGGATGTGGATGTGGGCAGTTATAATGCCTGCCTCATTTCTCCAACATAGTATCCCAGCTTCCAATAATGTTTAAAGGCCCCCTAAATCTCATCCTTCAACTCCCTCACCCAACTCTCATGCCAGCACATGTCACCTCATACCTCCCATGCTAACTCAGCCACCCTCTACACTCACTCACCTGATATGTACAATTTACAGTCCTTAGATTCCATTCAATGTCAATGGAAAGTATTATGCAGTCTTTACGGAAGCAAAAAAACCTCACCATATATTAAAATCCCCATATCATTGACATTCGGGAAACAAACTGCATTCTGCGATATGAAATCAAAACTGTGTAATTCTTGCAATCCTGTTCACGTGTCAAAACAGCAGAAATCACATCAAAGGTTGTGATTCTTGAAGCAATAATTTATTCTCAGAAGAATGGAACATCTACGCTAAAATTCATTAGCACTTGAGCCGGAATATTGCATTGATAATTGCAATGGCTGTTCAAACAATAGCTTCTCATTGGGAACAAAAGAATTTGTTCACTTCAATTCCAACGCAATGCGTCTGTCAATCAAAATAAGGGAGCAGGTAGTTAGATCTTTTTGTCAAATGTCAAAGTGTAATAGAACATCTGATAACACAGGGTGACAGGACATCCAATAATGTTTTTCACAGCATTACTGTGCTTTCTTCATTGGAAAAGTATATAATGCACGTGAATAAATATACAATGGATCAATTTACTTTTAAAAGATATTTCTTTCTGATGAATAACTGCATGGAAACACATCTGCGTTACAATAGCATTTGGGGTGTGAAACCATGAATTTACCTTTCAGAAAGTTCCAGACTTCTCACAAAACTTTTTATTTTATTCACAACTCCCAAATCTGGAATGTTTTAAGTGGCTTGCTAAAGTGCTACACCACCAGATGAAAATGGTGTGTGGGGCAAAATCTAATACTCGTTCCTTATTTACCACCTTGTGGGGGGTGGCTTGGTGTGGCTGGGGGAGTGGGGTGATGGCTGGCAATCTCTAGGCAATGTCCTGACCCAGAAAAATGCCAGATAAAATTGTGCAGGGATAGCAACGCATAGCAAAGCTTCAGATTTCTTAGGAAAAAATTAAGTGTAGCTATTCCCACATGGACACCAGACTAAAACCTGGCGCTGAGTTTTCAGTTTCTATCATCCATCAATGTTACAGGTTGGTTACATGTGCAAGCAATTATCCTACGTAGTAAAATAATATCAACCATTTAATTTGAAATTGTTGGCAATGCAGATGTTGGTTTAGACATTCCTGAAGTTTTGGTTTGAGAAGGTGATGATGACCCATTTTCTTAAGTCACTATAGTCTTTGTGCTTTAGGTACCTTCCATGGCTCCCCATAGTTTTGCTGGAGAGGGAGTTCCACAATTTTGACCAAGTGTCAGTGAAGCAATGGTGACAAATTTCCAAGTCAGGATGACGTGTTTCTTTGGGAAGCAGATGGGGGAGGACTTGCATTTGGTGATGTTCACATGTGTCTCCTTGGTTTTCCTTCTACTTTACAGATTTGTAAAGTGATGTTGAAAGAGCCTTGGTGAGTTGCTGCAATGCAACTTGTAGATGATATGTCGTTGCCATGGTACATCCAATGATGGAGAGAGTGAATATTTCTGAAGATGGGTGGATGGCAATGAAGCAGTAGCAGAAATCCCAGCTGCCAGTGGTTGTTGGAGCCACTGACAATTGGCCCAGTTACAGTTCTATAGATCAAAACCCCCAGATGATGGTGGGGGTATCCAGAGATGGCAATAAATGTAACGACATTAAATTGTAAGGTGGTTAGATTCTCTCTTGCTGGAGACAGTCATTGCCTGCTACTTGTGCGGCGCAATGTTGTTTGCCACTTATTAGCTCAGCTTTAAAGTTTCCAGATCTTGCTGCATGTGGACACATGCTGCTTCATTATCTGAGGAGTTATATATGGGTCTAAACACTGTGGAATCATCAGTGAAATTCTGTCCTTATGTTGAACTGAAGATCATTAATAAAGCCATTGAAGATGGTTGAGTATTGGACACTGCCTTGAGGAACTACAGCAATAATTTTCTTTTGCTAAGATGATTTGCTTCCAACAATTACAATCACCATTCTTTGTGCAAGGCATGATTCCAGCCAGTGAAGAGATTTCCCTGCTTCACATTTACTTCAATTTTACTTGGGTTCCTTGATGCAACACAGTCAAATGCTGCCTTGTATTCAAGGATGGATACGAGTCACCCCTGGAATTCAGCTCTTTTGCCCATGTTTGGTTGGAGGCTTGAATACAATTTTAAGCAGAGTAGATCTAATGGAACCCAAATTGAACATCGGTGAGCGGGTCATTGGTGAGTAAGTGACACCAAACAGCTATGTCAACAATATCTTCAACTACTTTGCTGATAATTGAGAATAAACTGTTGGGACTGTAACTGGTTGAATTGTTATTTGTTCTTTATTTTGTGAACAGGATATTCGCAGGTGATTTTCTGCATAGTTAGGTCTGGTGTTGTAACTGTATTAAAACAGATTGTCTACAGCCAAGCATGAAGTCTTCAGTCTTGCAGCTGGATGTTGTCAGGCCCATGATCTTTGTTGTACTCACAGCACTCATCCATTTAATATTGTGTAGACTGAAATTAATTGGCTAAAAATGGCATCTTCAATGATGGAGACCTGAGTGGGAAATTGAGAGGGAACATCCAATCAACACATTCAGTTGAAGATGCATCAGCTGCCTTTTGCATTGGGATGCTGGTCTCGACTATTGTCCAGGTTGAAGGTGTTCATGGAGTCGCTTCTGTGTCACTAGCTATTAATATTTACAATTTGACGTGATAGGACTGTAGAACCTTGATCTGATCCATTGTTTCTGGGAACACTCAACTCTATCAATAGGATGCTTACCCATTGTTTACTTTGTTTGAAGCCCTGTATTATTGCTATACTAATTTGATACCTTGAATTTAAATATGTATGGTGATGAGTCTGTTATGCTGTCCTATCCTCACTAACCAAATGCGGTTAATGGTAATGGCAAGGTGAGAGATGTAGTGGAATACAGTTCTGCTGCTGCTGAAGGTCCTTGCATATCAGTTCAGTCACGATGAAAGTTCTTCAATTAAATTTGGCATTTTTGTGACTTGCTAAGATTGTTGCTCTTTTAAACAAGCATTGTTGCATTTATAATGCTCTCATTTCAGTTGTTTCATATCATAGAGTCCCTAACAGTGTGGAAGCAGGCCATTCAGCCCATCGAGTCCATACCGACCCTCTGAAGAGCATCCCACCCCTCTAGCCTATTCCTGTAACCCTGTATTTCTCACAGCTAATCCATCTAGCCTGCACACCCTGAACATTATAGGCAATTTTTCTTTTAAGCATGGCCAATCCACCTAAACTACACATCTTTGGACTGTGGCAGGAAACCGGAGCACCCAGAAGAAACCCACACAGACAAGGGAGAATATGCAAACTCCAATCAGACAATCACCAAAGGGTGAAATTGAACCCAGGTCCCTGGTGCTGTGAGGCAGCAGTGCTAACCACTGAGCCACTGTGCCACCCTGTTTAAATCCCCAGACATTCAGTCACAAGCCAGAGATGCAATAAATCCAGAGTTTTACACTTTCTGGACATGCAGCCACTTGCATGTACTGATAGCAGTTGGATACATAAGCATTCCCAAAGATACAATCCTTCTAGGTCCTGACACAATTTATATGCAATTGTCCAGAAAGCAGATATCAAATAATGGCCATGGGACAATTAGCTAAATGTTAAATGAATAAATATGGTACCATATTTCCATGTGAATAGAATCAATCCCTGACAGTCATGTGATCTGTTGGCAGGGAGCACGCAAGGATATTTAAGACCGTTAGATAGAGATGGGTGGTTTGGTTTTAAGCATAATGATTGGACAGTTTCTGTATGCACATGTAATGATATGACTTGATCTTTTGCTGGGTACTGTAAACTACATTATTACGAGGCATTTGTTCATTTATAATTGCATTTATGCCATGATCACTAAGGCCATGAGGCAAGGAATTCAAGCATCACTGAGCACATCTTTGAATAGTGATTTACTCAGCATCCGACTGAAATCTTTATGGTGCATTACTGCAAAAAACATGAACTACGATTCAATAAATCTAAACGCGTGGGAGGGAAAGGTAGTATAAAATAAGGAGAATAGCATGAACAACAGTGAGCTTTGACACACAATCAGATGTTTTGAATTTCCAAAATTTTTGAGAATGTTGCAGCCTAATCTCAGTCTGGCTATTATCTGATTAATTCTGTAATTTCCCAATATTATGCTCTTCATGACTCAGATATGATTTGTACTTAGACTATGCTCACAACCACAGTTCAAAAAGAAAGTATTGTTCTTTTGAAAAGTTAATTTTAAAGGAATAGGAAATACTCTTAAACAGAATTCAGAGTCGTTTGGTTGCTGTAAGATACTCTCCACAGAAACCAAGTCTGGCAAAGTTAAGTTACTACTCCAGAATTGTAAGGTAAAAGCTATTTCACATGGTAAAAAGCAGTTCCCCCTTAGTTTGTTTTCCTTATTTTTATCTCTCAAGTACTGCAATATTATCCCAAAGATTCAACAGTGAATTAACGCTCCTCTGAATTGCCACATCTTGAGGGAAGAACAGTCTCTGTGACTGTGCACATAACTTGGGCTTCCCTGGATCTTGCACTGCCCATGATAAGCTGCAAACAATGCTGAGTTACAGTGAGGTGGACGGCAGCTTTTTAAGTTCTCTGCGTTGAGCTAAAGTTGATGCCTTCACAGACTCCAGTTTTGGTGCTGGCGGGGAGCTGTTCAAGGCTGAGAAGGTGGCAGCCATTGCTCCCTGAGAAGAAAGCACAAAAAATCTTGTTAAAAAAACACCCCTTACATGAAGCAGATTTCCACACAAAATACATGAACTTTTACAGATTTAAAGTCAGTTGCCTCTTCACTGGGGCTAACTATACAGTTTTGAAAACACCTTGACTATTATGTCAAGGCTACTTCAGAAGCTACTGATACCCAGTTAATTGAAAGAATCGATGCCACTGTTTTAAGGAACGTACATACTTCTACCTCAGTGGGTAGAAATATCACAACACCTGACTGACACACATTGTATGTCAGCAAACAGCTCAAATGTTTGCTTTACTTTAGCAGCAGTGTTGTTGGATGCAGAGATCAAATTGGACATTGTGCGAAGGAAACTGTATCTCACAAACTTGATTCAGTTTTTTGAGGAAGTAACCAAAAAGACTGATGAGGACAGAGCAGGAGACATTGTTTGCTTGGACTTTAGTAAAGCCTTTGATAAGATTCTGTATGGTAGACTGATTAGTAAAGTTAAATCACATGGGATTCAGGGTGAGCTTGCCAATTGGATACAAAATTGGCTTGATGGTCGGAGACAGAGGGTTGTGGTGGAAGGTTGTTTATCAGACTAGTGGCCTGTGACCAGCGACGTTCCACTTTTGTCTGTCATTTACATAAGTCGTTGGGATGAGAATATAGGAAGCATGTTTAGTAAGTTTGACACCAAAATTGGACAGTGAAGAAGGTTATCCAAGATTAAAAAGAGATCTTGATCTATTCAGTGAATGGGCTGACAAATGGCAGATGGAGTTTAATTTGGATAAATGTGAGATATTGCATTTTGATAAAACAAACAAGGAAAGGACTTATACAATTAAAAGTAGGGCCCTGCGTAGTGCTGTAGAACCAGAGAGACCTAGGCATTCAGGTACATGATTCTTTGAAATTTGTGGCACAGGTAGACAGGGTGGTTAAGAGGGCATTAGCATGCTTGTCTTCATTGCTCAGACCCTTGAGTACAGGAGTTGGGATGTGGTTGAGGTTGTACAGGACATTTGCAAGGCCTCTTCTGGAGTACTCTGTCCAGTTCTGCTCGCGCTGTTATAGGAAGGATATTATTAAACTGGAGAGGGTTCAGAAAAGATTTAACAGTTTGGAGAGATTGAGTTATAAAAATTAGCTGGATAGGCTGGGACATTTTTCATTTGAGCATAGGAGGTTGAGGGGTGACGTTACAGAGGTTTGTAAAATCATGAGGGGTATAGACAGGGTGAATAGCAAAGGTCTTTTCCCCAAGGTGGAGGAGTTCAAAACAAGGGGGCATATTTTTAAGGTGAGAGGACAAAGATTTAAAAAAAGGAACTTGGGGCAACTGTTTTACGCAGCGAGTGATTTGTGTGTGGAATGAGGAAGTGGTGGATGCAGGTACAGTTACACTGTTTAAAAGACATTTGGATAAGTACATGATTAGGAAAGGTTTGGAGGGATATGGGCCAAATGAGGGCAGGTGGGACGCGTTTAGTTTGGGAACATGGTCAGCATGGACTAGATGGACCGAAGGGTTTGTTTCCATGCTGTATGACTCTATGACTCTACGGACAGTTCTGTGACATAAACTTACTAAATTGGCAGTAGCTGGCACCTCAAATTCTGCTCTAAATCATAGTAAAGCTACCAGAATAGGAGAAGATGCCCAGGGAACCCTAGAGGGTGTTGAGAGTATTATCAGTAAGCATATGTATTCACCGATTAAAAATAATTACGTGCCTTAATAAGATGGACATCCTGGCGGGTCAGCTGGCTTTGTGGAAGCTGATCTCGGTTTACAATCCACTGATGTTTCAAGACTTGCTTTGCTGTTAGACGTCGGTGTGGATCAACATGCAACATCTTGGAGACAAGGTCCTGTCAATTGGAAAGTTGTCATTAGGAATGAGTTTTATTTCTCATAATTAACATTAGAAACAAATACTAAGCAGTCTTCAATAAAAACAAATTGATGAATTTTAAGTGAAATATAATAACATGTGTTAAAAGTCTTCTACGAATGCAAGAATATTCAAGGTATCTTATTGAGGAATAATCAGAAAAAAATAGATGCTAAACCAAAAGAAAGAAATATTAAGAGGAGTGGCCAAAGGTTTATTGAGCAGTGGGTTTAAAATGAGCCAGTGAGGGAGAGAAGTATAGAGGGAGGTATTTAAAAGAAGGAATTGCAGCCAATGACACTTCGACAGCTGAAGGCACAACCATCAATTGTGGGATTAAAGGGAGGAATTTAGAAATCAGGAACAGAAAGTAATGTAGGACTGGAGAACATTATAGTTAGGGAGGCTGAATCCAAGAAAAGATTTTAAAATGATGATATGAAATTTAAAGGTGATATCTGAATAGAGAACAGAGTGGCAACAGAGTGCAGTGGATGAGCTCAAGTATACAGTGTGTAAAGAACAAGACTCCATTGAAACAGTTGAGTCAAGAGGAAAGATAACAAGGTATGGAGCGGGAGGAACACAGCAGGCCAGGCAGCATCACAGGAGCAGGAAAGCTGACGTTTCGGGTCTGGACCCTTCTTCAGAAATGGGGGAGGGGAAGGGGGCTCTGAAATAAATAGAGAGGGGGGGCAGTGATAGAAGGTGGATAGTGGAGCAGATAGGTGGGAGAGAAGACGGACAGGTCAAGGAGGGGGGGATGAGAGGGGGGCTGGTCTTGGGATGAGGTCGGGGGTGGGGAGATTTTGAAGCTTGTAAAGTCCACATTGATACTTTGTAGGGTTGTACGGTTCCAAGGCGGTATATGAGGCGTTGTTCCTCCAGTTTTTGGGTGGCATTGTTGTGACACTGGAGGAGGCCCAGGATGGACATGTCGTCCAGGGAGTGGGAGGGGGAATGAAATGGTTCGCGACTGGGAGGTGTTGTCGTTTGTCGTGAACCGAGCGTAGGTGCTCCACAAAACGGTCTCCGAGCCTCCGCTCGGTCTCCCCGATGTAGAGGAGGCTACATCGGGAACAGCGGATACAACAGAGCACATTAGCGGGTGTGCAGGTGAACATCTGTTTAATGTGGAAGGTTTTTTTGGGGCCTGGGATGGAGGTGAGGGGGGAGGTGTAGGGGCGGGTGTAGCACCTCCTGCAGTTGCAGGGAAAGGTGCCGGGGGTAGTGGGGAGTGTGGAGCAGACGAGGGAGTCAACCCCCATCCCAACTTCCTACCTACACTCACCTTTACTAGCTTCATCCCTGCCTCCTTGACCTGTCCGTCTTCTCTCGCACTATCTGCTCCACTATCCACCTTCTATCACCGCCCCCACCTCTCTATTTATTTCAGAGCCCCCTTCCCCTCCCCCATTTCTGAAGAAGGGTCCAGACCCGAAACATCAGCTTTCCTGCTCCTCTGATGCCTGCTGTGTTCCTCCAGCTCCATACCTTGTTATCTCAGACTCCAGCATCGGCAGTTCCTACTATCCCTGAGTGAGTCTGAAGGAATTTTTTGATGCATATGTCACTGTCAGGGCTGGAGGAATGCACTGTTACTCTAGTCCCACTACTCCACCAATCACAATGTAAAAATACTTTTTCCATTATCAAGATGAACAATTAAGTACCTTATCTATAATAAGTTTTCAACAATAAGATCCATCAACCAGGTGTCTCAATAAACACAATTGTTGGTTTATTATCAAACCAAAAGTACAAGACATTGGTAAGGCCACATTTGGAACACTGCATACAGTTCTGGTCACCCTGCTATAGGAAGGATGTTATTAAACTGGAAAGGATGCAAGAAAGATTTACAAGGATGATACCAAGACTGGAGGGGGTTGAAGTCTCAGGGGAGGCTGGACAGACTGGGACTTTTTTTCCCCTGGAGAGTAGGAGGCTGAGGCGTGACCTTATAGAAGTTTATACAATTATGAGGGGCATTAATAAAGTGAAAAGCAACAGCCTTTTCTTTCATGGTAGGGGAGTCCAAAACTAGGGGGCATAGGTTTAAGATGAGAGGGGCAAGACTTAAAAGAGACCTGAGGTACAACTTTTTCACACAGAGGGTTGTAATTATACAGAGCGTGCTGCCAGAGGAAGTGGTACAGGTGAGTGCAATTACATTTAAAAGACATTTGGACAGGTACATGGATAGGAAAGGTTTAGAGGGAAATGGGCCAAACGCAGGCAAATGAGGCTAGTTCTGTTTTGGATGAGTTGGGCTGAAGGGTCTGTTTCTGTGTTGTATGACTCTATGACCCAAAACTTATCAAATAAAGATTAGGTAATAATTCGTCAACATACACAGTCAGTAACAATCAAATATAAATACTTACCTTATTCACTCACCCACCCTCCCTCACTCCCTCAGGAAAAGAGGAACAAAAACAGACTTTCTCTGCAGAGATTGGTCTCCTGAAAGCACAAATGCATTGGACGATGGATTACTCTTGAAGTAAAAATGTTAAGGTGTGGAATATTCAAGAATCTCTGATGTTTTGGCTATGTGGTCAAGTCACTAAGCATGCACGATTGTCTCTGAAGTCTTGCAGACTGGATTTGCTTGAGAATTACAATCTTGGGATGTTCTTTCAAAAGAACAAATAGGCTTCACCCTGAACTCAACAAGATCTGAGAAAAAAACTCTCACACAACAAGTAGTTAGGGTATGGAATGTACTGTCTGGAAGTGTGGTGGAAGCAGTTTCAATCGAGGCATTCAAGAAGATACTGGATGATAGAAAGAACATGCAAAGGTACGAGGAGAAGTCAGGAGATTGGCAATAAGCAATCTGGTCACGATACATGAAGAAGGTTTTTCTATGATTTTGAATGATCTCCCTAAAGTCAGTATGACACAAGTAGTGATGGTGTTGTGGTATTGTTGCTGGACTAGTAATCCAGTGATCCAGATAATGTTGTGGTGATCTGGGTTTGAACCCCCGCCATGGCAAATGGCAAAATTTGAATTCAATTAAAGACTGGAATTAAAATACTAATGACCATAAAACTATTGATCATTGTAAAAATCTGACTGGTTCCCTCATGTCTATTTGCGAAAGAGAAACTGCATCCTAACCTGGTCCAGCTGACATATGAGTCCAGACTCATGACAATGTGGTTGACTTTTGATTACACTCTGAAAGAGGCCACTCAGTTGTACCAACGCTACAAAGAAAGGAATGAAACCAGACGGACCACCTGGCACAGACTAAGGCACTGAAAACATCAATGGCAATTTAAGCCCTGTCAAATCTGTAAAGTCCTCCTTACGTACATTTGGGAGACAGTGCCAAGATTGGGAGAGCTGCCTCTGGACAGGTCAAGCAACAGCCTAACATAGTCATATTCACAAAATCATACACTACAGGCACAAAGTCCCAGATAATGCCAACACCACCCCTGGACATGTCTTGTCCTACCAGCCCGACAGACCGAGCAAAGGTGGCAGCACAGTGGTATATAGTCAGGACTGAATTGCTCTGTAAGTCCCCATGAAGTCTCATGGCATCAAGTCTTACATGAAGAAGGAAACCTCCTTCTGGTAATCACATCCGACATTCTTCCTTGGCTGATTAATCAGTACATCTCGATGTTGAACACCATTTCAGGGACACAATGAGGGTGGCAAGGGCACAGAATAGGTGGGGTACTTCAAGGTCCATCACCAACAGTAGCTCAGCAGCAACAAACTGGTTTAGTCCTAAAGGATACAGCTGCTAGACTGGGTCAGCACTAGATTGGGAGGGAAAAAAACATTCTTGACCACATACTCACTAATTTGCCTCCCAATAGATAGGTTAAGTGAGTAGGCAAAGATCTGGTAAATGGAGTACAATGTGGAAATATGTGAAATTGTCCATTTTTGCAGAAAGAATGAAAAAGCATTATTGGTAGAAGTATGCAGAGCCCTGAGATGCAGAGAAATCTGTGTGTCCTACTGCATGAATTAAAGAATGCCAATCTGAAGGTACAGCAAGCTAATAGAATGAATAATTTCTGAAGAAGGGACCTGATCTGATACATCAGCTTTCCTGCTCCTCTGATGCTGCCTGGCCTGCTGTGTTCCTCCAGCTCTACACTGTGTTGTCTCTGACTCCAGCATCTGCAGTTCTTGCTATCTCTAATGGAATGTTATGTTTGATTGCAAGGGGAACTGAATGAAAGAGTAGAGAGGTTATGCTTCAGTTACTGGTGAGACTGCACCTGGAGTACTGTGACCAATACCGGTCACCTTACTTATGGAAGGATCTTGGTGTGTTAGATGCAGTTCAGAGAAGGTTTACTCAACTATTTTTTGGAATGAGCAGATTGTCTTATGAGGAAAGGCTAGATAGGCTAGGCCCTATCCTCTCAAAGTTAGATGAGTCAGTAGTGACTTAATTTGAAACATAAGGTCCTAAGTGGACTTGACCAAGTGGACGTTGAAAGCATGTTTCCTCTTGAGGTAGAATATAGAATGAGGGATCATAGTTTAATAGTTAGGGGGTGCCCATTTAAAACAGAGATGATGAAACATTTTTTCTCTCAGAGGTCTTTGGAATTCCCTTCCTCAACAGACAGTGGATGTAGATCTTTAAGTATTATCAAGGCAGAGGTAGATAGATTCTTGATTGCAAGGAATGAAAGATTATCAGAGATCTGAAGAGTCGTAGAGTTGAAGTTAAAATCAGATCAGTCATGATTTTATTGAGTGGTGTAATAGGCCTGCAGGACCAACTGGCCTTGTCTTGTTTCTTTGTCATATGGAGACAAAGTCCTTCACACTGAGAATACTCTCCATTGTGTTGGGTAACACTATCACCGTGCTAAATGGGACAGACTTCGAACAGTTCTAGCAACTCAAGATTGCATATCCATGAAGTATGTGGGCCATCAGCAGCAGTGGATTTGTACGCTGACACAATGTGAATATCAAACCATGGATCCAAATCTGATTCAACGAAGAGTGCAGGAATGCATACCAGGAGGCAGCACCAGACACATCTAAAAATGACGTTTCAACCCAGTGAAGCTACAAAACAGGACCATTTGCATGTCAAATAGCATAAGCAAGTGATAGATAGAGATAAATGATTCCACAGCCAACAGATTATTTCAGCTCAGCAATCTTTCCACATCCAGTCATGAATGGTGGTGGGTGGCACAGTGAGGAAAATGGCAAAAAAAAAAGTGAGGAAAACGGCAGGGGGATGGGACAAAATGGATTAATTCTGAGAAGGCAGCACAGTGCAATGGGCTTAATGGCACCCTTCACAGGTATAAGGTTTGTCAGATGAGTCAATAGTTGAATGAACTCTGTACTGCTGCTTCACAATGCCAGGGACCCAGGTTCAGTTCCATCCGGGGACAACTGTCTGTGTGGAGTTCGCACATTCTCCCCATGTCTCCGGGTGCTCTGGTTTTCTTCCACAAGCCAAGGATGAGCAGATTAGGTGGATTGGTCATTATAAATTGCCCACAGTGTCCTTGGATGTGTAAATTTGGTGGATTAGACATGAGAAATGCAGGGTTACAGGGAAAGGGTAGGGGGATGGGTCTGGTGGGATGCTCTTCAGAGGGGCGGTGTGGACTTGTTGCACTGAATGGCCTGTTTCCACACTATAGGGATCCTATGATTCTATGAATTAAACAACTCACTAAAGGAGGAGGCTCCACTAACATCCCTGTCATTCAGTTCAAAAACATCAGTTCAAAAGATAACGTTGAAGCATTTGCAACAATCTTCAGGAAGGAGTACTGAATGGATGATCCATCTCGGCCTCCTTCTGAGGTCCCCAGTATCAGAGATGTCAGTTTTCAACCAATTGATTTGCATTGGCCATGACAACATTCTGGTAATAGTACTGCAGATGTAAACTCAAAAATTTGCCCTAGCCAAACTGTTCTGGTCTGCTTTTCTGTATAGGACACACCTTCTAGATGCCAGTGTTGTAGGTAGACAACTCCAACCCAGCCAATTACTGCCCTATCAGTCTACTCCAGATCATCAGTAAAGCGATGGAAGGTATCATCAATAGTGCTATTAAGCAGCACTTGTTTAGAAATATCTTACTTGCCAATGCTCAGTTTGGTCTCTGTCAGGTCAGCTCATCTCCGACCTCATTCCAGCTTTAATTCAAAGAAGGATAAAAGGAGATCAATTCTAGAGGTAACAAGGTGTAAAGCTGGATGAACACAGCAGGCCAAGCAGCATCAGAGGAGCAAGAAAGCTGACGTTTTGGGTCCAGACTCTTCTTCAGAAATGGGGGAGGGGAAGGGGATTCTGAAATAAATAGGGAGAGAGGGTGAGGCAGATAGAAGATGGATAAAGGAGAAGATAGGTGGAGAGGAGATAGACAGGTCATAGAGGCGGGGCTGGAGCCAGTAAAGGTGAGTGTAGGTGGGGAGTTAGAGAAGGGATAGGTCAGTCCAGGGAGGACGGACAGGTCAAGGAGGCGGGATGAGGTTAGTCGGTAGGAGATGGGGGTGGGGCTTGAGGTAGGAGGTGGGGATAGATGGGAGGAAGGACAGGTTAGCGAGGTGGAGACGAGCTGGGCTGGTTTTGGGATGCGGTCGGGGGAGGGGAGATTTTGAAGCTTGTGAAGTCCACATTGATACCATTGGGCTGCAGGGTTCCCAAGCGAAATATGAGATGCTGTTCCTGCAACCTTCGGATGGCATCGTTGTGGCACTGCAGGAGGCCCAGGATGGACACGTCATCCAAGGAGTGGGAGGGGGATTTGAAAATGGTTTGCGACTGGGAGGTGCCGTCATTTGTTGCGAACCGAGCATAGGTGTTCCACAAAGCAGTCCCCAAGCCTCTGCTTGGTTTCCCCGATGTAGAGGACGCCACATCGGGAACAGCGGATACAGTATACCACATTAGCAGATGTGCAGGTGAACATCTGTTTGATGTGGAAGGTCTTCCCCATCTCCTACCTACCAGCCTCATCCCGCCTCCTGTCCGTCCTCCCTGGACTGACCTATCCCCTCCCTAACTCCCCACCTATACTCACCTTTACTGGCTCCAACCCTGCCTCTTTGACCTGTCTGTCTCCTCTACACCTATCTTGTCCTTTATCCATCTTCTATCCGCCTCCCCCTCTCTCCCTATTTATTTTAGAATCCCCTTCCCCTCCCCCATTTCTGAAGAAGGGTCTAGACCCGAAACGTCAGCTTTCCTGCTCGGCCTGCTGTGTTCATCCAGCTCTACACCTTGTTATCTCAGATTCTCCAGCATCGGCGGTTCCTACTACCTCTGTATCAATTCTAGAGGTGCAGTGAGAGAATGACTGCCCTGGAGATCAAAGCTGTTTTTGACAGTGCAGCATCAATGAACACTAGCAACAGTGGAGTTGTTGGGAATCAGAGGTAAAACTCTGTGCTGGTTGGAGTCCTACCTGGCTGAAACTCGGATGAATTTTTAAAAAATAGGAAGAGGAGGACAGATCTTGGGGACCGATAAGGTTAAAGTCCAGCAGCAGGAGTAACAGCAGTTGCAGGTGATAATTTAATTCTTATTATTTATTTTAATTATTACCATGCTGTAAAACACATACCTTATGCTTATTTATATGGTCGAAGCTACTAGCTTTCTTTAGTACTTAGCTTTAACCTGCTTACCAAAGATTTGTTGGATATATATTTCTGTTCTTGAATACCCAATGGCTTATTATTTCAGGGGGACACTGTAGAAGCCAGACCTCTTCATCAGACCAATTGGAAAAACAAAAGCTCCAATCCCACTCACACAGATCGTAGCAACTGGGCATGCAACAATATTCGCCAACAGGGTTGCATCTACTTTTCCAGTCATAAGTGTGGACAGAAGGAAAAGGTAGAACATAAAAAAGGAAACCATAACTTATGAAATTGTCTCTGGTGTTTTCACACCATACATCACTATCAACTGTTTGATCACAGTGCCTCAGAGGATCCAAAATGCAACTAAGAAAACAACAGAACACAACCTGAAAGAACTGCGGATGCTGTATATCAGAAACTGAGGAAGGGTCACCGGACCCGATACGTTAACTCTGATTTCTCTTCACAGATGCTACCAGACCTGCTGAGCTTTTCCAGCAACTTCTGTTTTTGCTTAAGGAAACAACAGTCACTTAGGAATAACAACAAATTTCTATTTTGAAATATTAATTTAAAAGTGGCTTGAACATTGATAATAAAGTTCCTCATTCACTGTAAATACCACAGGCAAGATGCCTCTGTCCCAAACTGACCTTGGAAGCTGCATAAGTAATTGTCCTCAACACCAGATGCATCTATTTCTGGGCTCTGTTTCTCACGTTCACCTTTTTTGGACTCTCCATTTTCTGCTAATTCACAATTAAATATTGGCAGTTTTATGCTCACTAGAAGTTACTTCAAATTAATTCAAGATAGGACTGTATATCAGCTAACAACAAGGATAGATTTTTCTGGGCGAGATTTAGGAACTGAGTCACACATCAAACCTTTCCCCATTATAATTGTTCTATTGTTTACATTTAAATGTAATTGTAAAATTTGGTAATTTGTTACAGTCCTTTCTCCTAAGGAAAGGGTTGACATCTGTCAATGGGGTCTAACAGAGGAGTGTGGTAGGATTTGAATCATTATCTTGAATATCAACACACTAACACTGAATGTAATTGTAGCGTGATTCATCTTGAAATTGCATTGTTCTCCCATTGTCAAATCTCCTCTATTATCTGCCATTCCCAGAATGAAGATCCAGATAGCTGGGAAACCTGCATCTCAACTTCTCAACAATACTGAAGATCAGCACATCTGGCAGCATGTGTGAATACAGAAACCTTTCAAACTGACCTTTGCAGCAGAAGAGGCTTTGTCCCAGTTTCCACCCTGGAGGTTGTAGTGTCCGCTCCCAATCCTAGCCAGAATCTCACTTGGCGTATCATCGGGACCATTAGCAAAAGGGGTATATCTGATCCAAGATAGCCAAAGAGAAATATAAATTCCGTTAACAGTCAGGTTAACAGTCACTTTGTATGTTCATTAGAATGTATGGAAGAACAGTCAGTTACAGTTATTCCTGGCAGTTTCCCAAAAGCTCTACGTATTGATTTGCGAGGGAACATTATTAGTAACTTATTCCAAAATACAAAAACTGATTCAGGATCTTAATTTCAAGCACATAATTTCAAAATATTTGATGTTTTTAGTTTATCTACCTCTATTCAAAAATGGAACATAACACCAGTGTGAATAGATTGAATGGACCTGCATTCTAGTTAGGAGGCAGCTTTTTATTCCTATCATGATCTGATAAAAATATAGGCCAATTATGTTAAACAGTGACTTTGATTAAAAACTATATGGCAAACCATTGCCGCAAGTTTCAAGTACAGATAAAACATGACTTAGTATGAAAGGATTGTACTTTGTTATAAAAACCAAAAGAACTGTGATTGCTGTAAATCAGGAACAAAAACAGAAGTTGCTGGAAGCTCAGCAGGTCTGGCAGCATCCAGTGAAGAAAATATCAGAGTTAACGTTTTGGGTCCAGTAACTCTTCCTCAGAGAAACATTAACTCTGGTTTTTTCTGCACAGATGCTGCCAAACCTGCTGTGCTTCCAGCAACTTCTGTTTTTGTACTTTGTTATCCTTCTTTAACTTAGATTTTGTATGTTATCAGCTAGTAAGTCTAGTTAAACTGCCTCCAGTCATTACCTCATAACCAAACATGAATAACATTTTGCAGGAAATACTGAACCATCTCCTTCATGAGAGCACCTCTTAGTATTCCAGCTGAAGAGTATAATAGTTTGCCATCTACTTTTGTCAGATAGTTATTAGTGGGGTTGGAAATTCAGAGTGATTTAAATAGCAGCTTTTACAAAAAGCAGATTAAAATACAAATGTTGGTTCTGCAATTTAGGTATTTATCTGTCTTATTAATGCACCCACACATGAATCTGCAGATGCTCAAAGCATTTTACAGCTACTAAATTACATGCCTGAAAGAAACACAGCCATCATCAGGTGCCTTTGAAAACTGAAATGATTTTCAAAAAGATTTACATATTAGTCATCTGCAAACAATTTGCTCAAGTTACACTTACGTGGGAGAAAGAGGCAGACAATTTGTGCATACTAAGATCTAACAATAATGATTTTAATCATGAAAGAATCTGTTTTGTGCTATGTCTGAATATGGGATGTTGACGAAGCAACCATGGAATCTCCTCAGTATTTGAATAATGCCATAAGACACTCAATGCTCACCTCAACAATCAGAGGGCGACAGCTTCATGCCTCACCTGAAGAATGATATCTCAAATCACACCATTTTCCAAATACTGTGTGTTTGAGAAAGATGCCAAATAATAGTGTACATTTTGAAGCACAAGCTTCTACTTAGATGGCAGAGCATCATTAATTGAATTAAACTGACACATAAGGAGAAATTCAACAATGCTGCAGAGAGACAGCAAGATAATTCAACAACAGAAATGTGGTAGCTAATTTTGCTCAAAGGTACCAAACTGCAACTTGTACACAAGCATTTGGAGAAATCATGCCACTGAATTGAAATTATACTTTAATGTAGATTTTATTTTATTTCACAAATATCTTGTGAAGCTTGACACATTTTAATGCAGAACTCCACAACTGTATCATCACTCTTGGATCTGTTGGGGGTTCTGCACAGAACAAAACACTTTCCAGCATCACCATTTGCAGGGATTAACGCACACTCTTGCCTATAATTATCATTTGGTGAGAAGAATAAACAGATATCAGATGATTAAATTGGCAATAAAGGTTTAGGAATTGTTAGTCAAAGACATACCAAGGCTTAGCTGATTTTTCTACCATTTACATGGTGTAACAATTGGTATAATAATAAGGAAATGTTGATTTCATGGCAATCAATTTCTAATCAGTAGTCTACAACCAGAGTAGGAGTAGGCAAGAAAACCCTTCAGTAGTGAAGATTATTGGAAATTATAAGTCTAAAGTCACATGGTTTCCCAAGCATACCAGACTTAACTTCTAAAAATACAAATAGTAAAGTACAACATTAATGAATAAAGGCCACAATTTGTAGCATCTATTTAATATAAACACATAGAAATAAGGACATAGGAAACAGGAATTGGAGTTGGCTTGACCTGTTGGGCTATTGTTACTCAATAAGACTGAAATAACTCCACAGAAGCCAGTATCCTGCCACCAAGCCCCCTTTACATACATATCGAAAGTCCTTGACATTGGTTCAGCTCTCTCAGAGCAAGTTCTCAGGCTGTCAGAATGACTGACGCTCCTCTTTTTATCTGTCAGCCAGGGCTCCCTGATTGGATCAGATTAACAACCCCAATCAGGGAACTCATACTCTATCAGATCCACCTCGCTGAACTTGTTACAACCACTACAAAGTTCACTGCCTTTTATTCTGTGATATGACATTTTCTTCATTAATACAAATCTGGTGCACTGAGTCAAGCATTGTATGATTTGCACTTTTTCTTCAACTACATAAAGTTTATACCACAAAAACAGGTCCATGAGACAGGAAACTGCAGAAATACAACTCTTCTCCCAAGAGGGGGAAATACAATGTGCCACCAGTAAGGCTGTAGGGAATTTCAATATATAATCCCAAATCAATTTCTCAAAGAGTCAAAGACTAGAAAATTTTTGTAGATTAAGTCTAGTAGATTGATAGGCTGCCAGCAATAGTTTATGGAAGTGGTTGAACAAAATTCAGGCTCAATAATTAAAAAAAGCACAGTTTGCACTGTGTGTGTAATTACTGTACGTAAGATTCTGAGAGTGAGGCTTTGCTCATGTGAAAAATTTACATCTTGATCACTTCTAAATGCTTCACAAAAATTACTTATGCAGGCGTAAGAGGCAGGCAATTTGTGTTGAGCAAGATGTCACAAAAATAAATTAATGCTACGATTGTCTGTTCCGTGATGTGTATCAGACTTGTTGAGACTTAGACTAGATATTTTGTTATAAATCTTTTCAGATGTGTTATGGGACACTGTTGGAACAGGTGGAACATGAACCCAGGTTTTTTGTATCACAAGAGCCCTTGAGACTTTGGCTACGTGGTCACAGATTAAGCAAGACTCTAATGAACCAAAAATGCCATCAAATCATACTAGCTGAATTAAAGTGCAGATATATGGACTTGCAAAAATTAGAATTTATTATGATTTACAAAAACAACCCAAGGAGCCCAATAAATAAACTTTTAAAATTAGCTTCAATGGAAGGAGAAAGCAAGAAATCTTAAAACAGAATTGTCTGGTGATATTTGATTCCAAAATATGGCTATACTGACAGGATTCCTCCTTTTACAGCTTCTTGAAGTTTACCTTTAAACCACTTTACTTCTTTGTGAGAAGCATTTTGTCATTTCATTTCCTACCTGTCAAACTAACTGGTGTGTTTTTTTAGTGTGATGCACAAGCACATTGTACACTCAGATACCTGAAAACAGTTTTTGACAATTAGAAGAATGAATCCCCGACATACCCATAAATTTGTCCTGTGGTTCTTGGCTGTTCTTTGAAGCAGAATAGCAATTAACATGTGGCAACATTTTCCAATCAACCTGTTCAGAGATGTTGTTACACACCTCTGGAGCATGTAGGTCTCTGGCTTAGAGGTGGGATGCTACCATTATATGCCACAACAGCCCAGCTAATGTGCTATATGATGATAATGACAGTCGCCTAAGAGTCGTTTCTGCTGAAATGAAATCAATGCAGTAAATATGCTCATGGGGTATAATTATCAAAACACCCATCTATATAGTTGTTGCATGTCAGTAAAAGAAGTCTTTGAAGCTATCAGTTCGACCACCATTGATACTTAGATGTGTCGCACAAAAGACGCTGGAGTAAAATTCACATATTGGGAAATGGTAGCATGACTAGAGAAAATCTGTACAAGGGGAAACTAAAAACAAACAACAGATACAAATATTGAGATCAAGAGTTTGATAAGAGGATCAAGTACAGAACATAATGATAAAAATTTCCACTGGCAGATGGAAGCTTCACACCATTGTCTTTAGTTGTTCATGGGGTATAAGGCAGTATTTATTGTCATTCTTAATTGTCACAGAAGGTGGTGGTAAGCCATTTTTTGAACTGCTGCAGTCCAGTGGTGAAGGCACATTTAAAGTGCTATTAGGGAGGGAGTTCTAAGATTTTGCCCTGGTGAGACTTGAGGTACAGCAATATAATTCCAAAGTCATGATGGTGTGCAAGTGGGGAGGGAGTCAGCAGATCCTGGTGTTCCTGTGGATCTTCAACTCTTGTATTTCTGGGTGGTTGAGGTTACAGGTCTGCAAGGTGTTGTCAAAACAACCTTGAAAAATTGCTACAGTATATTTTGGAGGTGCTACTCAATGCTACCACAGTCTATTGGTGGTAGCACGTTTGGATACTAAATATAAGGCAGATGGGATATCAGAGTTGGAGGCTGCTTTGTCCTGGATGGAATGTGATTTTTGAGTGATGTTGGAGATGCATTCTTTCATGTAATTTGGTAAAATGGATAACAGGCAAAAGATGTGGTGCTGGTTGAAGAAAAAAATGGTTTTCACTTGGTATTTCAAAGTAGTGAATAAAGTGATAAGGACCAGGTGATCAGAGGAAAATGGCAGAGTAGGAGAAATTATTGGAGTCCACAATCAAGTACAGGACAACTGAACACCTTGAAAATTTTCACTTAATCAGGAAGAGTCAGCATGGTTTCATAACAGGTAGGTATACCCCACAAACCTCATTGAAGAGGTGACTATGGTAGTGGACAAGGGAATGTCTATGGATGTTGTTTATAAGGACTTGCAGAAAGCATTTGAAATAGTCCGACATAAGAGACTGTTAACTAAGGTAGTAGCACATGGAATCGAGGGAAAATTATTGACATGGCTAAGAAATTATTTGATTGATAGGAGACAGAAAAAGGGATAATAGATAGGTACTCAAATTGGCAGGATGGAAGCAGTGATATCTCACAAGCATGTGTGTTAGGGCCTCAATTATTCACGTTATTTATAATGACTTGTATAACGGCATAGAAAGTCATATATCCAAATTTTTGATGACACATAGTTAGGCAGTATCGTAGAGAGTATAGATGATAGCAGAAAATTATGAAGGGAAATTGATAGACTAAGTGGATGGGCAAAACTGTGGCATGTAGAGTTCAATGTAAGCAAGTGTGAGGTTATCCATTTTGGACCCAAAAGAATAGATCAGAGTACTTTCTATCTGGTATGAAGCTAAATGCATAACTTATGAATGTCCAAAGAGGCTTGGGGGTTCAGGTGCACAGAACTTCAACAGGTCACCAACACGTGCAGAAAATAATCAAGAAAGCTAATGGACTGCTTGCCTTTATATCTAGAGTGCTGGAATGTAAGGATACAGAAGTTATGCTACAGTTACACCGCTTTTGGAGTACTGTGAGCAGATCTGGGCACCACACCTTAGGAAGGATAAATTAGCCTTGGAGGGAGTACAATGTAGGTTTGCAAGAGTGATATCTGGACTTCAAGGGTTAATTTATGAGGTGAGATTGCACAAATTGGGCCCATTTTCTCCAGAATTTAGAAGATTAAGAGGTGGTCCGAATGAAGTTTTCAAGATAATAGGAAAAAGGGGAAAATAAAGATAAACTATTTCCATTGTTTGGGATTCTAGAACTACGGGGCATAGTCTGAGAATTAGGGCCGGAACGTTCAAGAGAGATTTTAGAAAGCACTACCACACAAAGGGTGGTAGATGTTTGGAACTCTCCCACAAATGGCAGTAGATGCTGGATCGGTTGTTCATTTAAAATCTCAAATAGGTAAGTTTTTGTTAAGGGAAGGTTTTAAGGGATTCAGCTAAAGGCAGTATATGGAGTTAGGCCACTGATCAGCCATGATCTCATTGAATGGCTGAAATGGATTGAGAGGCTGAATGGCTTATTGCTGTTCCTATGTTCCCATGTAGTAGCGACTGATGGTGAAGGAGTAGAACTAGGGACCCAGAAGCAGTGGATAGTGTACATGTTAGAAATCAAAGAAGAATAAAATGGTCATTAATATCATTACTTGCATTTTATGAGACTGCCTTTAGTTCTATCTTTTTGAGATAGGGGTACAGTTACAAATGGATCGCATAAACTCTTGGCAAAATACTGGCTGCATACAAAGAAAAAAAGGTCACTCACCCGGCCAACATGGTGTAAAGTAAAACACCCAGACTCCAGATATCACAGCCTTCATCATATCCTTGGCGTTTGAGAACCTGGACACAAACACTTCCACTTACATTTTATTCATTGTGATATACTACTATTTCTCAACAGCAATAAACTGAATGTTTGAGATTTAACTCTTACAAAAATTTATAGATATACAATACTTAAGTGATGAACCTAGGAGAATATGTCACAGGATAAAATGTAACTTTCCACAACAATAAGCCTATTCTACACTTTCTGGCCTGGATCAGCAACTTTGAACTATAATGTCCAAACCAGGAGCTGCCCAAATAAAGGTAGTTCAGTAAACTTTGACGTCTTATTCTTATTGCTTGTTTCCTGTTTGAATTACATGTGCCTAAGTTAGGTAACAGCTATACTTAGAGCCATTGCTTTATTAATTAATACATTTTGTCAGAGAACATCAAAATCTGTCATCATTAATAATTTAGATAATCGCACATTTATATGAAAACAGATTGATCTGGCACACAGACATCCAATTATGCATTTAACAAAGAAAACTAAAAGCTTCAAGTTACCATAAAAGCAAATTTAGTGCAAAATACTGGAAATCTGAAATAAAAACAGAAAATACTAGAAATACACAGCAGCTGCAGAGACAAATGACGGAATTTTAATATCAGTGAAGGGAGTTTCACCTGCTGGTTTAAGGGCTGAGAATAAAGTTCACGGGTGAGAGGAAAATTATGGACAGGGGAGTGGCCAGCAGCAAGGGCAGAAAAGTGGTGCTCAACATCCCAACTCCTTGCATGCTCTTCTTGATGCAAGGATCCTTAATCAACCACTGAATGCCTTTCAATGAGGGTCCCCCAGAAGCCCTGTTATTGCTTTCCAGAGCCACCCATCCACCTGCTGTTGCGTGAATATCAGTGGTGATGGGAGGAGGCCCTCATGAGGGTATTAATTTTCAACATATATTCCTCAATTTACAGCAGGACAGGAAGGCCACTGAAAAGCTTTCCTAAGGGTTTTTGTTGCACAGTGGTAGTGTATCTACCTCTGAGCCAGGATACTTGGGTCGAAGTCCCAATTGATACAGAGGTGAAAATAACATCTCTGAACATGTTGATTCGAAAATATCAAAAGCTTTCCTATCATGGACTTAATAGGCACTGCTGGGTAGGCAGAAGTAACACCAATTGCTGCCTAGCTGCCCAATTCAATGCCCTATCATCCATCAAACTCTCCACAGGGGAAGGCAGTAATTTTTGGCTAAGGTTTCTAGCTTTTTGATTTTTCTAGCTTTTTGACTTGCATATTGTTGTTGTAAATTGTTCTGTTTCCCTTGTAGGTGAGTAGGTAAACACACAATTCATGAATGCAATAAAGCTCAGAATGTCCAATTTAACTCAGGTTTGTGCTAAATCAGTTGATCTCAGTCAAAGTGACAATTAGGCTGAGCATCCCAGGATTTAGCATCCGAGGACTGCAGTGCCATGTGCTGAAAGTGAGCCATGTGCCTCCTACTAATCACCATTCAGTGCCATGCAAGTATACTCATGTACTCATCTATTTCTACATGTACTAAATGACAACAAAGTTTGGGTTCAACTGCAACACCCTTCACATCTAAATAGGCTGTTAACACTCACTGTTAGTCACAAAGAACGTATTTTTCTTTATTCATTCAGGGATATAGGCTTCACTGGCTAGGCCAGCATTTACTTCCTATTTTTGAATTGCTATAGTTTTTTTTTGAAGTAGGTATACCCACAATGTTGTTAGAGTGGGAGTTCCAGAGTTTTGATCCAGTGATAGTGAAGGAATAGCAATATCATTCCAAATGAGGATAGTGAGTGGCTTGGAGGGAAGCTTGCAACTAGTGATGTTTCCACATATACACTCTCATTCTTCTAGATGGTAGTGGTCCTATATTTGGAAGGTGCTGTCTAAGGGAGCTTTGGTGAATTTCTATTGTGCATCTTGTAAATGGTACACACTGTCGCTACTATGCATCAGGTGGAGAGGATGTAAGTTTGTGGATATGGTACAGCATTTGTCCAGGCAAGTGGGGAGTATTCCATCATAGTTCTGACTTGTGGCTTATAGATGGTGGATAGGCTTTGGGAAGTCAGGATGTAACTGTCTTGCTACACAGTTCCTGGTCTCTGATTTCTCTTGTAGCCACAGTGTTAGTCCAGTTCCTGGCCTATGGGAATTCCCAGCATGTTGATAGTGGGGAATTCAGCAATGGTAAGGCCTTGAATGTCAAGGAGCGATGGTCAGATTTTCTCTTGTTGAAGATGGTCACATGTGTGGCACAATGTTACTTCTCACTTATCAGCTCAAGCCTGGATATTGCACAGGTCTTGCTACTGTTGTACATGGACTGCTTTACTATCAGAGAAGTTATAAATAGTGCTGAATGCTGTATAATCATCAGCAAAGATCTCTCTTCTAACTTTATGATAGAAGGAAAATCACTGGCAAAGCAGTGAAGATGGTTGGACCCAGGGAAATCCTGCAGTGATGTCCTGGAGCTGACATGATTCATCTCCAACAACCATAATCATTTTCCTTCATCCTAAGAATGGTCAGCTTGGTAAGGTACTGGAGAGAAGGTTATGCCAAAATTCAGCAATACCTTTGAGACAGACTGGAAAGGAGAAAGCTGCCATAAAAAGGAGAAAAATAAACTCTCATCATGCTTAAAAAATTTCTCACCTCTGGAGCGACAAAGTTGGCTGTATAGCAGGGAGTCATTAGGAGTCCATTGTCAGCCCTCAGCTGCTTAGCAAAACCAAAGTCGCAGATTCGAATGGACTCAGGGTTACTTGACTCATCTACATACAAGATGTTGCTTGGTTTCAGATCTCTGTGAACCACCTGCAAGCAAGAACTATCTAATTATAGTTACTATTAAACAGGCAAAGTGTATGCAGAGAGCTGTTCAACAGATCAAATCATCTTTCAAGATTTTGTTCAAATATTTTTCACGTCCAGCAAACTAAGATGGCAGTGCCAAGAGTAAGGATTGTTTTCACTTTGGTCATCCTCTGAATAAATCACATCCAAATTTTGTGTATTCATTCACAGATGTGAGCATTGCTGACAAGGCCAGCAGTTCTTGCCCATCCCAGATTGTCTTTGAGAAAAATGGTGATCTGCCTTATTAAGCCACAGCAGTCCAGAACTCATGCAGTATTCATAATAAAGTAAACAAATTGACTGCGCAGATTTAAGTAAATAAATAGGATATGATAGTCATTACGGAGGTGGGGCTGCATGATGTCAGGAATTGGATCTTGAATATTGGGGAGTAATTGATTTTCAAGAAGAAAAGGTAGCTAAGGAAAGGTGAGGGTGAGCACTGTTAATCAAGGATGGCAATGGTGCAATAGGCCAGGGCTTATACACTTAATGGTAAGGTCCTAGGAAATGTTGCTGAACAATGAGACTTTGGAGTGCAGGTTCATAGGTTCTTCAAAGTGGAGTCCGAGGTAGATAGGATAATGACGAAGGCGTTTGGTATGTTTGCCTTTATTGGTCAGTGCATTGAGTAAATGAGTTGGGAGGTCATGTTGCAGCCGTGCAGGACATTGGTTAAATCATTTTTGGAATACTGCATTCAATTCTAGTCTCCCTGCTATAGGAAGGATGTTATGAAACTTGAAAAAGCTCAGAAAAGATTTACAAGGATATTGCCAGGGTTGGAAGGTTTGAGCTATAGGGAGAGGCTGAATAGGCTGGGATAACAAGGTGTAGAGCTGGATGAACACAGCAGGCCAAGCAGCATCAGAGGAGCAGGAACGCTGACATTTCGGGCCCAGACCCTTCTTCAGAAATGGGGGAGGGGAAGGGGGTTCTGAATTAAACAGGGAGAGAGGGGGAGGCAGATAGAAGATGGATAGAGGAGAAGATAGGTGGTGAGGAGACAGACAGGTCAACGAGGCGGGGATGGAGCCAGTAAAGGTGAGTGTAGTGGGGAGTTAGGGAGGAGATAGGTCAGTCAAGGGAGGACGGACAGGTCAAGGGGGCGGGATGAGGTTAGTAGGTAGGAGATGGGGATGGGGCTTGAGGTGGGAGGAGGGGATAGGTGGGAGGAAGGACAAGTTAGGGAGGCGGGGACGAGCTGGGCTGGTTTTGGGATGCGGTAGGGGGAGAGGAGATTTTGAAACTTGTGAAGTCCACATTGATACCATTGGGCTGCAGGGTTCCCAAGCGGAATATGAGGTACTGTTCCTGCAACCTTCGGGTGGCATCGTTGTGGCACTGCAGGAGGCCCAGGATGGACATGTCGTCTGAGGAATGGGAGGGGGATTTGAAATGGTTCGCGACCGGGAGGTGCAGTTGTTTAGTGCGAATCGAGCGTAGGTGTTCTGCAAAGCGGTCCCCAAGCCTCCACTTGGTTTCCCCGATGTAGCGGAGGCCACAACGGGAACAGCGGATACAGTATACCACATTAGCAGATGTGCAGGTGAACATCTGCTTGATGTGGAAAGTCTTCTTGGGGCCTGGGATGGGGGTGAGGGAGGAGGTATGGGGGCAGGTGTAGCACTTCCTGCGGTTGCAGGGAAAAGTGCCGGGTGTGGTGGGGCTGGAGGGGAGTGTGGAGCGGACAAGGGAGTCACGGAGAGAGTGGTCCCTCTGGAAAGCAGATAAGGGTGGGGAGGGAAAAATGTCTTTGGTGGTTCCCCTCCAGCCCCACCACACCTGGCACTTTTCCCTGCAACCTCAGGAAGTGCTACACCTGCCCCTACACCTCCGCCCTCACCCCCATCCCAGGCCCCAAGAAGACTTTCCACATCAGGCAGATGTTCACCTGCACATCTGCTAATGTGGTATAGTATCCGCTGTTCCCGTTGTGGCCTCCACTACATCGGGAAACCAAGCGGAGGCTTGGGGACCGCTTTGTGGAACACCTACGCTCAGTTCGCACTAAACAACTGCACCTCCCGGTCGCAAACCATTTCAACTCCCCCTCCCATTCCTCAGACGACATGTCCATCCTGGGCCTCCTGCAGTGCCACAACGATGCCACCCGAAGGTTACAGGAACAGCACCTCATATTCCGCTTGGGAACCCTGCAGCCCAATGGTATCAATGTGGACTTCACAAGCTTCAAAATCTCCCCTCCCCCTACCGCATCCCAAAACCAGTCCAGCTTGTTCCTGCCTCCCTAACCTGTCCTTCCTCCCACCTATCCCCTCCTCCCACCTCAAGCCCCAACCCCATCTCCTACCTACAAACCTCATCCCGCCTCGTTGACCTGTCCGTCCTCCCTTGACTGACCTATCTCCTCCCTAACTCCCCACCTACACTCACCTTTACTGGCTCCATCCCCGCCTCTTTGACCTGTCTGTCTCCTCTCCACCTATCTTCTCCTCTATCCATCTTCTATCTGCCTCCCCCTCTCTCCCTATTTATTTCAGAACCCCCTTCCCCTCTCCCATTTCTGAAGAAGGGTCTAGGCCTGAAACGTCAGCGTTCCTGCTCCTCTGATGCTGCTTGGCCTGCTGTGTTCATCCAGCTCTACACCCTGTTATCTCAGATTCTCCAGCATCTGCAGTTCCTACTATCTCTGAATAGGCTGGGGCTATTTCCCCTGGAGTGGCGGAGTTGGTGACCTTATAGAAGTTTATAAAATCATAAGGGGCATAGATAGGGTGAATAGCCAACGTCTTTTCCCCAGGGATGCGGAGTCCAAAACCAGAGGGCATAGATTTAAGGTGAAAAGGGAAAGATTTAAAAGGGACTTAAGGGCCAAATTTTTCATACAAAGGGTGGTGCATGTATGGAATGACCTGCCAGAGGAAGTGGTGGAGGCTGGTATAATTACAACATTTAAAAGGCTTCTGAATGGGTATATGAATAGGAAGGGTTTAGAGGGATATGGGCTAAATGCAAGCAAATGGGACGACATTAATTTAGGATATCTGCTCAGCGTGGACGAGTTGGACCGAAAGGTCTGTTTCCATGTTGTATGGCTCCATGACTCTAGTGACAGATGACTTTTGTTCAGGAGGTCAGGAGCTAGAATGGGTTTGGGTGGAGAGGAGGAATAGTCGGGGAAATAAATCATGCGTGGGAGTAGTCTACAGGCCCTCTAACAATAACCATAATGTAAGACGAAATATCCAAGAAAATATGTTAGGTGTTTGTGATAAAGAGACAACAATAATTATGGGTGATTTTAATCCACATATAAATTGGAAAAATCATATTGGCAATGGTAGTCTAAATGTGGAGTTCACAGAATGCTTGCAAGATGGTTTCTTGGAGCAACATGTTCAGGAACCAACCGGAAAGCAGGTATACAAAACTTGATATTGTGCAATGTGACAAGATTAAGACCTTACAGTAAAGGCATCCCTCGGTGGTCGCAATCATAATATGACTGAAGTTTATGTTCAGTTTGAAATTCAAGACTGTTATTTAAAAATAAAGGCAACTTTATGGGAATGAAAGCTGAACTAGATAAGGTGAACTGGGATGCACGCTGGGAAATAGATCAATAAAGAAAAAGTGGCAATCATTTCAGAAGATACTTCAGAATTTTATTGGTAAATTCTATTGGGCAAAGATGAGGTGGCAGGTCAGATGCTTGGACAGAATATACAGAATGACAGAATGACTAAAAGCTTAAACTAGAGAAAGAAATTAGCATAAAATGAAACTAGCTAGAAATGGAAAGATAGATAGCATGGGGTTCTATAGATATTTAAAAAGACAGTTAATAAAGTGAATGCTGGTCCTCTAGAAAGCAAGAATGGGATTATCATGTTAGTGAAGGAGATGGCGGATGAAATTAACAAATATTTCTTTCTCTATTCACTATAGAGGATACAAAAAAATTTCCAGTAATAGCTGTAAATCAGGAGACGAAAGGGAGAGAGGAACTTGGTGAAATTCACCAAAGATCCTTAGACAGCCCCTTTCAAACCCATGACCAATTTAATCTATGAGGATACATGAGAACATTACCACCTACAAGTTCCCCTCCAAACCACTCACTATTCTAACTTGGAAATTTTTCCTTCATTGTGGCTGGGTCAGAACTCTGGAATTCCCTCTCGAAAGGCATTGTGAGTCTACCTGCAGCACACGGACTGCAGCGGTTCAAGAAGGCAGCTTACCACTACCTTCTCGAGGGCAACTAGGGACTGGCAATAAATGATGGCCCAGCCACTGACACCTGCGTCCCACGAGTGAATAAAAAAATTGAAGCATTAATGAACAAACTGATGGAGCTGCAGGCTGACAAGTCTCCTGGTCCTATGGACTTCATTCTCAGGTCTTCAGATAGGTGACCAATAAGCTCATAGATGTGTTGTTAATTTTCTAAAATTTCCTTGATTCAGACTGAAAGTACCACATGTAACTCCTTTATCCAAAAAAGAAGACAGACAGCAAATAGGAAACTACAGGACAGACATCTGTTTTGGAAAGGTGTTAGAATCGACCATAGCTACACACTTAGACATCAACATAAATGGGAAGAGTCAGCATGGTTTCATGAAAAGGATATCATGTTTAACCAATTTATTAGAATTATGTGAAGGAATAATGTATGCTTGGATAAAGGAAAGTCTGTAGACGTACTATTCTTGGATATCCAGAAGACATTTGACAGGAAGTCACAAAAAAGGTCATCATATAAAGTAAGAACTCATGGTGCACAGGTTAACATATTCGCATGGATAGAAAATTAATTGGCTAGCAGAAAACAGAGTATGATGGACAGGATGTTATGAGTGCAGTCGCAGGAGTCTAAGCTGGGGCTCAGTCTTTTGCAGTTTTATATCAAAGGCTTAGATGAGAGGAGAGAACGCATGATAGCTACACCTGTAGTCATAGAAAAGTGCATTGTGGAGAAAACATAAGGAGGATGCAGATAGATATAGACAAGTTGAGCGAGTGGACACAAATCTGGCAGATGGAGTTTAATGTGGAAAAATATTAACTTATTCATTTCAGAAGGGAAAAAAAGGATAGTATTATATAAATAGAAAATGACTTCAGAATTCTGAGGTGCAGAGGGATCTGGGTGTTATAACGCAGGGGTCAATACATTTTTATTGAGGTACAGCACGTAATCTGGAAGGCTAATGGAATGCATTTGTTTATTACAAGAGGAATTCAAAAGTAAGAGCATTATGTTTCATTTATAAGGGCACTAATGGGACAACATCTAGAATACCATCAGAAGTGGTTTGGAGGGTATTTACTATATTGGTGCCTGGTCTGAGCAGGTTGTCTTATGAAAGTTGGACAGTCTGGGCTTATTTTCACTTGAGTTTAGAAGAGTGAGGGTCAACTTGATTGCAGTATACAATTTCCTGAACAGTTTTGATAGGTAGACGTGGAAAGGATGTTTCTGGTAGGTGAGTACAGAACAAACTGGTACTGTTTAAAAATTAAGGACAGTCCTTTTAGGATAGAGGTTGGGAGAACTTTTTCAGAGGGTTGTGACTTTGGAACTCTCTGCCTCAGAAGGTGACTGAGATGGTCATTGAATATTTTTAAGGAGGTCGATTTGATTCTGGTTAGGCAGGAATATCAAAACTTTTCAGGGGAAAGGACTCATAAAAAATTTACAAGGATGTTGCCGGGATTGGACGGTTTGAGCTATAGGGAGAGGCTGAATAGACTGGGGCTATTTTCCTTGGAGCATCGGAGGCTGAGCGGTGACCTTTAAGAGGTTTATAAAGTCATGAGTGGCATAGATAGAGTAAACAGGCAAGGTGTTTTCCCTGGGGTGGGGGAGTCCAAAACTAGAGGGCATAGATTTAAGGTGAGAGGGGAAAGATTTAAAAGGGACCTAAGAACATAGAACATAGAACAGTACAGCACAGTACAGGCCCTTCGGCCCACTCTGTTGTGCCGAACTTTTACCCTAATCCGGGTGATGCATGTATGGAATGAGCTGCTAGAGGAAGTGGTGTAGGCTGGTACAATTATAATATTTAACAGGCATCTAGATGGGCATATGATTAGGAAGGGTTTAGAGGGATATGGGCCAAATGCTGGCAAATGGGACTAGATTTATTTAGGATACCTGGTCGGCATGGACGAGTTGGACCAAAGGTTCTGCTTCTGTGCTGTATATCTCTATGACTCTATCTGAGGATTTGCAACGGCACTGAACATTGTGTAATCTTCAGTGAAGATCAGAACTTCCAGCATAGAAACATAGGAGACTGGAGCAGGAGTAGGCCCTTCAACCCCTATAGCCTGCTCTACCACTCAATAGGATCATGGTTAATCATCAGGCTCAATACTCCAATCCCGCCCTGTTCCCATATCCTCGATCCCTTTAGTTACAAGAGCTATAGCTACCTCTTTCTTGAAAACACAATGTTTTGGCCTCAACCACTTTCTGGAGTAGTGAATTCCAATGGCTTACCACTCTCTGGGTGAAGAAATTTCTCTTCATCTCAGTCCTAAAAGGTTTATCCCTTATCCCTAAACTATGACCCCTGGTTCTGGATTCCCCAACCATCAGTAACAGCCTTCCTACGTCTAACTTAGAGTCATAGAGTATTACAGCATGGAAACAGGCCCCTTGGGGTGCCCACTCAGCTAGTTCCAATTGCCCTATAGTTACTTCACTATGCCACAGCATACCCCGCAAATATAATGTGGGCGAAATGCAGTTTAAAGTTCTTTCAATACCTCCTGCAATGTGCTTTAGCATAATATCAGAATTTCAATCCCAATTTAACCAAAGACATTTTAATTTTCCACCCTTCACTCTTAGTCTTTTGACAGTTAATATAATACTATTTTATTTTGATAACTTTACAGAATGGGGATTGTGAGCAAAAAATTAAATTATTTAACTAAAATTTCAATTTTATCCCCAATATTTACATTAACAGTTGTATAAAAATTTAACTTCCCACTCAATGCTGTTAAAGTATTTTATCAATTTTTATCAAAATATCAGGCAACACAAAATTTAAATCGCTGCCTTGTACAACAGAACATGGCACACAAAATTAATTTAGGATCCAGTTGATTGGGTGTTATCAAATACAAACTCCTTGAGGAAATGCCCAATATTGTTAAGATGTACTGTAAGACATAAACATTAAGTACAGAGATCACTTACCCCTTGAGAGTGTAGATATTCGACTGTTTTGGTAATTGTATGAAGAAGAGCACTTGCCTCCCTCTCAGAGAAACCCTTCTGCTGCAGTATTTTATCCAGTAATTCACCACCTCTCATTAGCTCTGTCACCAGGTAGATATATTTACTATCATTGTAGACCTAGATACATATCACCACGACAAAACAAAAGAATGGTCAGAAAATCCTTTAATTGTTACATAATATGTTCAGTTCTTTCACCGTTGATCTATTTTTGAAATTATTATTTTCTGTTTGATTCTGTCTTATGGCTAGAAGATAGACTGAAACTGATTCACTAACGGATTTGTAATTAAGCACTCTTACACGTTCCTGGCCATTGATACCATAGTATGAATTACGCAACTGACCGCAGCATTTGTTCACGAGGGAAATTGCTCCTTGTTCTGAAAGATGGGAGCAGATACAGACTAATTTGCCTCAATGAGAGAGCAGGCTAAACTATTTTAAAAGCATAGTAGCAACTCATCAACTTTTCATGAAAACAGATTTCTTCAGAACCTCTGCTTTGCAAAATATTGTAACTATGAAATACTCTTTTTTAAAACTCATTTATTAATTATGTAGCAAATTATTCAAAAACAGTGTCAAAATTAGTAAATTAATTGTCTACATTTTAGGTGGAGGTGGTGGCATAATGGTAATGTTGCTTGACATGGATTCAAATTCTACAATGGCGGAATTTGAATTTATTAAAATCTGGAATTAAAAATTAGCCTAATGGCAACCATGTAATCACTGGCAATTCTCAGAAAAACCTACATGATTCACTAATGACATTTAGAGAAGTAAACCTGTCATTCCCGTGTCATCTGGCCTACATGTGACTCCAGACCCAAAGCAATGTGGTTAACTTTTAACTACCCTTTGAACAGGCCAACCAAGCCGCTCAGTTCCAGGGCAAAGCCTAGCCAGCAAAAGCCACACCCAATGACAAAATAAAAAATGGTATGGGAATGGTTTTATTCAAATGTATGATAATTCAAATGCCACCAAGATAATTAGAGAATTTAAATTCAGTTTTTTTAAAAAAAATTGTTTTTTAAAAAAAAATTCAAAATAGAAGTCTGGTATCAATAAACATAATTGCAAAACTGTCAGATTGTTGTAAAACTTCAACTAGTTTAGAGCATACATGTCTTCTAGTGGAGAATCCTGCCATTCTAGTTAACATACATGTCCACTTCACACAACCTGGTTTGTTCTTAAAGTCTCCTTGAAGTGACACTGTAAGTCACTCAAACCACTTTGCAACTTAGAAAAAAAAGTCACCCTTCACATGATAGCCACATCTTGAGAGCTAATTAAAATAAAACTGAAGCAGAAATAATAGACAAGAAATTCATACTTTGGTGCATTCCAGCATTCTATCTATTGTGGGTGAAAAAAAATTGAACTCGTCTCCATTCCTGCCACTTCCTTATCTGATGGTCATTCAGTTTTAGTTTCCAAGACCCTGCATAATTTTATCCAGTACACAGTTCAATAGGCTCAATTGTGGTTCTTGTGATGTAGTGTCTCTACCTCTGGGTGGCACAGATTCAAGTTCTACCTACTGCAGATGTTACAGAGTCATATGGCACGGAAATGCCGTATGTCAGTCTAACTCATCCATGCCGACCAGATATCCTAAACTGATCTAGTCCCAATTGCCAGCATTTGGCCCATATCCTTCCAGATCCTTCCTATTCATGTACCCATCTAGAAGCCTTTTAAATGTTGTGATTGTGCTAGCCTGCACCACTTCCACTGGCAGCTCATTCCAAACATGCACCACCCTCTGTGTGAAAAAGTTGCCCCTTAGGTCCCTTTAAATATTTCCCCTTTCCACTTAAACCTATGCCTTCCAGTTTCAGACTCCCCTACCCTGGGGAAAAAGACCTTGGCTATTCACCTTATCCCTGGCCTGCATGATTTTATAAACCTCTATAAGGTCACCTCTCAGCCTCCCACGCTACAGGAAGAAAAGACACAGCCTATTCAGCCTCTCTCTACAGCTCAACCCTCCAAGACCGCAACATCCTTGTAAATCTTCTCTGCAACGTTTCAAGTTTCACAACATTGTTCCTATATCAAGGAGACCAGAACTGAATGCTGTATTCTAAAAATGCCTTAACCAATGTCCTGTATAGCTGCAATCTTACATCCCAACTCCCATACTCAATGCACTGACCAATGAAGGTAAACATACCAAATGCCTTCTCCACCACCCTGTCTACTGCGACTCCACTTTCAAGGAACTATAAACCTGGGTCTCTTTGTTCGGCAACATTCCCCAGGGTCCTACCATTAACTGTATAAGTCCAGCCCTGGTTTGCCTTATCAAAATACAACACTTATCTAAATTAAACTCCATCTACCACTCCTCAGCCTACTGGCCTGTCAGATCAAGGTTTTACTGCACTCTGAGATAATCTTCTTCATTGTCCACTGCACCACCAATTTTGGTGTTATCAGCAAACTTGCCAACCATACCTCCTATATTCACATCCAAATCATTTACATAAAATTACAAGAAGCAGTGGATCCAGCACTGATCCTTGCAGCACACCACTGGTCACAGGCCTCCAGTCCAAAACTCAACCCTCCACAGCCACCCTCTGTCTCCTATCTTCAAGACAATTTTGTATCCAGTTGGCTGGCTCCCCCTGGATTCCACGTGATCTAACCTTGCTAACCAGCCCACCATTAGGAACCTTGTCGAATGCTTTGCTGAAGTCCACATAGACAACATCTATCACTCTGCCTTCATCAATCTTCATTGTCATCTCTTCAAAAAACTAAATCAAATTAGTGAGACATGACTTCCCACACACAAAGCCATGTTGACTATCCCTAATCAGTCCTTGTCTTTGCAAATGCATGTAAGTTCTTTCTCTCAGAATCCCCTCCAACAATTTGCCACCACTAATGTCAGGCTCACTGGTCTATAGTTCCCTGGCTTTTCTTTACCACCTTTCTTAAATAATGGCACCACATTAGCCAACCGCCAGTCTTCCAGTTCCTCATCTGTGGTTATCGATGATACAAATACCTCAGCAAGGGGCCCAGCAATCACTTCTGTAGTTATCCTGATCAGGTCGCAGGGAGTCATCCACATTTATGCATTTTAAGACATCTAGCATCTCCTCTTCTATAATTTGGAAACTTTTCAAGGTATCACTATTTATTTCCCCAAGTTCTCTAGCTTCCATGTCCTTCTTCACAGTAAATACTGACACAAAATATTAATTTACTATCTCACCCACCTCCTGTGGTTCCACACATTGACAGCATGGTTGATCTTCAAGGGACCCTATTCTCTCCTTCATTACTCTTTTGCCTTTAATGTATTTGTAGAATCTCTTTTGGATTCTATTTAACCCTCTTTGCCAAAGCTATCTCATTTTCTCTTTTTGCCCTCCTTATTCCCCTCTTAAGTATACTCCTACTGCCCTTATACTCCTCTAGGGATTCTCTCGGTCCCAGCTGCCTATACCTGACATATACCTCCTTTTTCTTGATCACAGCTTCAATTTCACTCATAATCCAGCATTCCCTATACCTACCAGCCTTGCCCTTTACACTAATAGGAACATACTGCCTCTGAAACTCTCGTTATCTCACTTTGAAGGCCTCTCACTTTCCAACTGTCCCTTTCCTGTGATTAGTCTCTCACAATCAACTTTTGAAAGTTCCTACCTAATACCGTCAAAATTGGCCTTACTCCAATTTAGAACTTTAACTTTTCGATCAGCTCTATCCCTTCCCGTAACTAGTTTGAAATTAATAGAAGTATGATTACTGACCCCAAAGTACCCCCCCACCCCAGTCACTTGCCCTGCCTTATTTCCCAAAATAAGGTCAAGTTTTGCTCCTTCTGTCATAGATGCATCCACATACTGAATAAGAAAATTTTCTTGCTCATGCTTAACAAATTTCTCTCCATCCAAGCCCTTCACACAATGGCAGTCCTAGTCTCTGTTGGGAAAGTTAAAATTCACTATCATTACTACCCTACTTTTCTTTTAGATATCTGAGATCTTTTTACAAATTTACTTCTCAATTTCCCATTGACTACTGGGGGGCCTATAGTACAATCCCGAAAAGGTGATCTTCCCTTTCTTATTTTTCAGTTCCAACCATATAACTTCACTGGAAATTCTCCCAGGAATATCCTCCCCAAGTACAGCCGTAACGTTATCCTTAACAGAAAAGTCACTTCCCCTCCTCTCTTGACTCGCTTTCTATCCTTCCTATAAGCATCTACACTTTGCAACATTAAGCCGCCAGTCATGTCCATTCATGAGCTACATTTCTGTAATAGCTATGATATCCCATTCCCATGTTCCCAAACATGCCCTGGGTTCATCTGCCTTACCTGTTGGGCATATTGCATTGAAATAACTGCAGCTTAATTTATCAGTCTTACGTCATTCTTGCCTGTCTTGATTATTTAACTTGCTCCTCTTCTCTCCTGTACCAGCTTCAGACTTATGTCTTTGGGTCCCTCCCCCAGCCTTATTAGCCTCCCGAGTATCACTAGCAAACCTCCCTTCCAATTCAGGGGCAACCCATCCTGCTCATACAGGTCCCTTCTACCCCAGAGCAGATCCCAATAATCCAAAAGTGTGAATCCCTGACCCCCGCATCAGCTCCTCAGCCACACATTCTTCTATTCCTACTCTCATTAGCACATGGCACCAGTGTAATCCAGATGTTACTACCTCGTGGACCTACTTTTTAAACACCTGCCTAATTTGCTGAGTTCTCTTTGCAGAACCTTGTCCCTTTCTCTTCCTATATTGTTGGTACCAACAATTTTCTACTTGCCCGTTTGAGAATATTCTGCACCCTCTCTGTGACATCCTTGACTCTGACATCAGGGAGGCAACACACCATTCTGATGTCTCACTGTCGGCCGCAGAAACTTCTGTCTGTGCCACAGAATGTCTGAACATGTGTGCCATAACATGTCTGAACAAGTTGATTAGAAATATCTTAAATAAGCTCTTTGACACAAAATATCAGTAGTTTGATTGGAATGGGCAGGAACTCAATTGAAGTTTGCAGTCAGTTGACATTGTTGCACTTTCCAGCAAGAGTTACTGAATAGATTTCTGGATTTCTATTTTCTCATCTTCAACCCAGGATGCCTATACAACTTTAATATGGAACTGCTGTCCTGGGTGAGTTTCTAACTCACAATGTTTATGCAACTAACTTGCATAACTCAGTTTCATAACAAGCAATATAAATGTTTAATAAGCTACAGGGAATTCAAATTACCTTTCATTTATCCTGAAATTTATCAAACACAGTATCACAATTATAGGTTTTTCACAAGGAAAATATTGTATGACTTTACATTTTTAGAATTTATATAATTTATGAAGTTTGTTCTTTTAGAAACTGTTTTTATTGTTAGTGCCTTATGCCCATTCAACAGGAGACAGTGCCACTCACATCTTTCAATGTAATGATGTTTGGATGCTGCCCATACCGCAACAGGATTTCAACCTCTTCAGAGGGATCTCTCTTGCTCTTCTGAATAATCTTCAGAAAAGAAATGTTAAGACTTAATATTGGATACTGTTTCAAGATACAGAGTCTAAATTCAACGGATATTTTGCCAAATGGAATAATCTTATATGGAAAATGCACGGGGACAACAAAATTAACTCCATTTTATTATGAAGTCATGGAAAACATGGACTGCAATTAACTGATGATCTCCCAAAGGAACTATGGTTGTATTACTAAGCATAATACAAAATTACAGTTTTGACAGTTAATGGCATAGAAAGCAAAACATGCCCTGCGGCTTTTGCATAACAACTTGGTGGTGCTTGTTTGTACTTAAGATATTACTGCAGGAATGCGAGGTAACAAAATCTACTTTAAATTTATACTCATCTTCTTTGATGACACCAGGTTAACTTCTGTGAATGACTGAGTAATCTGAACCAGGAAAAGTAAAAACTATTCTAAGGTACTACTGCTAATTGGCCAGCTTGTCTTGCCCATTATTACTATCTGTTTATTGCTGGAGATGAGTCTTGCCATTCAGCTCCAAATACACCTGGAGAGACCTTGATACTGTTACGACTTGCTTGACCAGCAAAAATCTCCCCAGACATTACACACTCTGAACAAGTAATGGGACATTTAATGGAGCTCTGTAACAGTATGCTGTACAATCTAAAACTTTAATAGTACTCTTTCACACACTTCA
>NC_063358.1:14468971-14511437 GCF_021869965.1 Rhincodon typus | reverse complement strand
GAAGGGTCTAGGCCCGAAACGTCAGCCTTTCTGCTCCTATGATGCTGCTTGGCCTGCTGTGTTCATCCAGCCCTGCACCTTGTTGTCTATGTATTTATGTATTGGTTTTAAATAAATCATGTGAGAATAATGGAACAAAAACAGAAGTTGCTGGAAAAGAGTTAATGTTTCAGATCTGGTGACCCTTTATCAGAACTCAACTCTTAGTTGTCACTAAGATTGAGATCATCCAATCATTTTGAGGAAGGGTCACTGGACCTGAAGCATTAACTCTGATTTTTTCTTCACAGATGCTGCCAGACCTTCTGAGCTTTTCCAGCAACTTCTGTTTTTGTTCCTGATTTACAGCATCCGCAGTTCTTTCGGTTTTCATGTGAGAATAATATTAGGAGAACTTGGGTAGTCAGCAGCTTAGTGGGGATATGGTGGAGAGAACAGGAGGTTGGTCTCACGTATAAAATCAGCTTGGACAGAGCATGAAGAAGATAGAAGAGAAACCAAAAAAAGTGCAAGTCCATGATACGGCAGACGGGAGCTTAAGAGGAAGTCTGGCTTGGACGGTTAGTTCAAGGAAAGGTCACAAAGAGGCAAATGATTGGACGATCTGAATCTTAGTGACAACTAAGTGTTGAGTTTTTGCACTTATTGAAGGAAACTTAGGAGGGGGATTTAAGGAGGCTGTCCACAATTGGAGTTAACTCTGCATTCCAGGATGATGATAATGATGAGCAATGTCAGCAGTTGAGGAGAGAATCCATTAGTGGTTTATGTAGTCCTGCAAATATGGTGATGGATGCTAAACCAGCTATCAATTACATCCTTACAAGCCCTCTTTTGGACTAAAAGGGAGTAGAGATGAGGACCATATCTGAAGAGTGAGTGTGTCATAGTTTTGTTATGTAGAGGTCAGACTGCAAACTTAGCAAATCAATATTAGGACATGTTGTGACATATTTGCAGGCCAAACACTAAACAGTCGAGACACTTACAAGTACCCAACCTTGAATATTTTAACTTTGCTCCCTAGACTTAGTCAAGTCGGAAGTATCACTGTGGGGAGCATTGTTGTTTTTGAAAAGCAGAAATGAGTTGGTGTGGAGTTCACTACGGCTTAGCCCAGAGCTGCACGTTTTAATACCAGACAGCTAGCTGATCAATCCAAGGAATTAGATGGCAGCGGTAGAAAGAAGAATGAAACAGGTCATCTGCCAGTGAGCTCTGCTAAGGAATTTCTATGAAGACAGAAATAAATAGTCTCCTTTTAAAAAGGAAAATATTTTAATCAAGTTTATAATTTCAAAAGTGGCAGGATGATGTTGAAGAATGTGTCCTCTTTATCATAATCTCAGCGTGCATTATAAAAGAAAACTCTTCATGATTCAGTCTTACCTTGACAGCGTACTCCATGTTTGTAGTCTTGTGAATGCAGCGTTTACAGACAGAATATGAGCCTACACCAATATCCTCCTTCAGCTCATAACCATCAGTAAAGTTCATATTGTTCCCATGTAGCTGCTGTAAGAGATGACATATCCCCTCAAAACAAAGTACTTCATTGTTTTTTGACATTATACTCCCATTTAGACTTTCATGCAAAGCACTCTTTTATATATAAATGTGCCAAGAACGTTTTCAGTATAGTAAGGAAAACAGATACAGAGGCAATGTCAAGATTAAATGGGGATGACCTCAGGTTTGGTTAGAGGTACATTTTAAAGGAGAAAAAGGTGGATAGGCAGAAGGGTACAGTGGAAGAAATCCAGAGATGAGGGACTTGTTAGCTGAAGGCCACAATGATTGAGCTGAGAGAGGAAAAGTCAGAGACAGAGGGTAAGGGACTGTGGGGCAGGAGAAGAAAATTACAAGGTTTGGACAGGGGAATATTGTAGGAATCAAGTGTAAATTAACAACAATATAGATAATGATGCAGGATCAGATATGGGCAGCATATTGTAAATATGTAGGCCACAGAAAATTCGTGTTGATAATTATAACTGATAAACTCTTAAACCTATTTAAAAATTGCCTGTATATTTTTATGACTGAGTCGCTTAGAAATGCCACATGCACAAATTAGTTTGAATTAAGCATCAGATCTTACAAGATTTATAACATTTTCATCAGGAACGCTTTTCAGTACATTTCAAAGATGACTTTGTTGTCGATTGTGCCCTCACATAGCTGTCCAATTGTTGGTCTATACCTGTACAAATTCACAGTCCAACCCAACAAAAAACTAATCATGTCCCTCATTGATGATGCTATGATTCTTTGTCACCGAGCATCCTGAATGACATTTCTCACCATTGTCTCTCCAAATGCAATCATATAATTTCATATTTTCTTTGGGAACCAAAGCCCAGATTCACTGTTCACAAAAAAAAATCCCAGAATTTTCAAAAGTACATTCTTGAGAGCGATTTTCTTTGCAGATAAAGAAAAAAATCCAATAAAGGCTATATCTAAAATACCTAATTCAATCTAAAGACTGTTTTATTGCCCTTGTCATCCATGTACCTGAAACCTCAATTGTTTATTATAAATTCCAATGAACAAATAGATTATATATCCTCCAGTTTGTAGGGCTTTAATTGAAATACTGGAATGATTTAAATACCTGTATGACACACATACTGGATTCTTCAGTTAGGTGAGTTTCAAACAGGTTCTTGTGGTGCTTCCAGCAGTGTTGATAATGCAAATAAATTGAAATTTCTTTTTAAAAATCTCAAAGACATTACACATTTGTATTCAAGAAACTCAATTTGCTGCCAAATGCTATTGGTAAAGGTCCCATTTGCCAGGTTTATGCTAGGTGACTGCAAGGTACAAGCTCAATTGCACGATCATTGGTTAGCAGATTGTAAACCAGCCCCAAAGTGTAACTCATTTAGGTGGATTTTACTGACTAAATTCTGTGAAGATTCTGCAAAAGTGCTGAAAAGGTCTGGCAGAATGAATTGAAAATCAGTGTTACAGAGCTTCACCATTCATCATCGTTCTTCCTGCATCTCATTCTTTTCTAAAATAGTGAAACTCCTTACCTCCCTTAGTCTTCTGTTCCTCCTATAACTCACAGGCTTTCAAAGCCCAAGATTGGTGTCACCTAATCGCTTCTTCCTGAGATACCTCATTCTTTCTTCTACTCTTTCCAACCTTGGTAGTGTATTGTACTATGGCTCGTAGCCCTTCACCTGGGTTTCCCAATAATAAAACAAATACAGATAATCTATGACACCACAAATAATTGGAAGACAATTCCACAAATGATTTCCCTATATTTTGCTGAATGTATTATTATAGCATTGGTGAAAACAATAAAGTCAATAATATTCATTGAGTAGCTGACTATCTCTTAATATCTAACAGAAAAGAAAATCAGCCGCTTTGAACTGAGAAATATAGACAGAAAACAGTAGAAATTATTTCTATGGCTGTGAAAAAAGAAAGACTAGTTAATGTTTTGGCATTGTGAACGAGGATTTACCCTTAACTTTAACCTAGCTTTTTCCCTTTCAGAGACTGGAGGACCTGGTGTGCATTTTCAATGTATCTTTTCTACCCATGTTGGTGTGAAAGTTTTGCTGCAAGCAATAAACAACATAATGTAAGCTCAGGCCAAGATTGTGCTACTTTCCCGAGCAGGATTCACATGAAAAGAACAGGGGTTTGTGACATTCTTACCTGCAGGACGGGGTGAATGACTAATTTGGAATGTTCATCCTTAACCTCTTCCTCTTCAATACCTGTTGCCACAAAACTGAATCCTCGGAATAACTTGTGAGCACTGGCACTTGGAGGAACACCAGGAGAATCTGGGATACAAAAGGCAGAGTTTGAGATTAATAGAGTTTATTTTCCATTTTTCTGTTTGTGAATTTAAATGGGAAAAGAACTGTTTTAAAGCCAAGGATTGCTGAAGGATTACTGTATGTTTTGAAAGCAAATAAACAACATTATTTACTTGGACTTTAGTAAAGCCTTTGACAAGGTTCCACAAGGTAGACCAATTAGCAAAGTTAGATCACATGGGATTCAGGGTGAGTTTCCCAATTGGATACAAAATTGGCTTAATGGTAGAAGGCAGAGGGTGGTGGTGAAGGGTTGTTCTTTAGACTGGAGGCCTATGACCAACAGTGTTCCACAGGGATAGGTGCTGGGTCCACTTCTGATTGTCATTCATATAAATGACTTAGATGAGAATATAAAAGGCATAGTTAGTTAGTTTGCAGATGACACCAAAATTGGTGGTATAGTGGACAGTGAAGAAGATTACATAGAGATCTTGATCAATCGGATCAATGGGCTAAAAAGTGGCAGGTGGAGTTTAATTTAGATAAATGCGAGGTATTGCATTTTGGTAAAACAAACAAAGGCAGGACTTATACAGTTAAAAGTAGGGCCATGGGTAGTGTTGTGGAACAGAAAAATCTACAGGTTCAGGTACATAATTCTTTGACGTTTCCGTCACATATAGAAAGGGTGGTTAAGAAGGCTTGCTTTCATTGATTAGACCTTTGAGTGGAGTTGGGACGTTATGTTGAGCTTGTACAAGACGTTGTTGAGGCTTCTTCTGGAATATTGTGTCTGGTTCTGGTTGCCCTGCTATAGGAAAAATATTATTAAGCTGGAGAAGGCTCAGAAGAGATTGACCAGAATGTTGCCAGGAATGGAGGATTTGAGTTATAAGGAGAGGCTGGATAGCCTGGGAGCTTTTTCACAGGAGTGAAGGAGGTTGAAGGGTGACCTTATAAAAGGTTTACAACATCATGGGGGGTATAGTTAAGGTGAATGGTAGATAGTGGGGCATTTCAAGACTGGGGGCATATTTTTAATGTGAGAGGAGAAAGATTTTAAAAAAGACATGATGGATATTTTTTTTTACACAGATGTGGTTCATATGTGGAATGCACTTCCAAAGGAAGTGATGGATGTGGGTACAGTTACAACATTTAAAAGACAGTTAGAAAAGTACATGAATAAGAAATGTTTGGAGGGATACTGTCCAAGCACAGGCAATTGGGACTAGATTATTTTGGGATTATAGTTGGCATGGACTGGTTGGGCCAAAGGGTCTGTTTCTGTGCTGTTTTACTCTATGCCTCTAGCAAAATATCCAATACTTTGGTGGAAGGAAGCATTATAGGCCGCTTTAAAGAGGAACCTACATACAGATAAAATTGACTTATTTTTAATTACTCTCATACCATAACACCTTCTGATGGCCTCATGATGGTCCCAATGTAGGACTTAATAAAATCTTAATATTTCAGGCTAGATTCTTAGAATGCATGGAGTTAGTTGTCAAAACTGCAGTTAGAACACTATATTGGTTTCCTTATACTTTTGCAACAGTAGGATAAAGAGCAAAGCTGCCAGAATTTCTGCTATCTCCTGTTAAAAATTTGAGTAGATACTGGTCAGTCTAGAAAGAATTTGACTCAACATTGATAACCCTATGAACAATCAGTTGATGCCAATGTCTTTGGTCTCCACAACAAACTGAGCTACTGCCATCACTCCTCTTTCTGGAAATAATCTGGAGTAAAACCAGATGTATTGCAACATTGATTCCATATTTCTACACCAAAATGATCTCCTGACAACATATCTGCATCATCACTGAGTCACCTATCATTACTTACAATATTGCTTACCTCCACCCCACCTCATCTCATTTGCAAATCAATCCTGTCTGGCCTTCCACACTCTGTCTTCAATAAATTTGAGGTCAATTGAAACAACTGTCAGCGTCCTTAATTGCATTAAATCCTCAACTTCCTTGTGTTCGCTAAGTAATACCTCAATTTTAAAGTTCTCATTCTTGAATTCAAAATTTTCCATTTTGCATCCCTTTGAAACATTTAAATTCCATCCTTATTACCATTTGAGGTATCTGCCCTCTTCTAAGTCTGGCTGCTTTGGCATCCCCAAATTTAACTGCTCCATCTGTCGCCTCCTTTTTGGCTGTTTTGGACCCTAAACACCTGAAATTATCTCCCTTAACCTCTCCTTCTCTTCTGAGGCACTCCATAAAAAAGCTACCTCTTCAACCAGAATTTTGGTTATCAGCCTCAATATCACTTTATGTGGTTCGACATCAAATTTTTATTTATACTTGTGCTTTGAAGTGACTTGGGACATTTAGTTATCTCAAAGCTACTATATAAATTGAAGCTGTTACTGTATTATCTTTGAGGGTCACATGTGGAAAACTCCAATTCAGATTCGCAAGTGAACAGCAATTGCCCTCCACCCAGCATTTATCCAACCACAATCAGAATCCTCAGCCCAGGAAAGGAGAAACTTTTGGTAGAAGTAAAATTCTGTACCAGTTTGTGTGTTATGGGCTCGATGGATTGTATCAATCAATATGATGTATTACCATACTGAATGATTCCTTGCGCTGAAAGATCCCATTTCAGTGTCTGTTTAGGAAGACACTGAGCACAGGTCACATCTTTTTGGAGAAGAGTCCATACATATTCTTTTGGAGGTTAGAAAGGAATAGATGAGTGAACAAAACAACAAGCATGTTAAAGTTTAAGAAACAGGTCATAGAATTAGTTGAGATAACAAAGTGTAGAGCTGAATGAACACAGCAGGCCACGCAGCATCAGAGGAGCAGGAAAGCTGACGTTTCGGGTCTGGACCCTTCTTCAGAAAAGGGTCTGAAATTTTCTGAAGAAGGGTCCAGATCCAAGACGTCAGCTTTCCTGCTCCTCTGATGCTGCCTGGCCTGCTGTGTTCATCCAGCTCTACACCTTGTTATCTCAGATTCTCCAGAATTGGCAGTTCCTACTATCTCATAGAATTAGTTTCCATTTTGATGTTGGAAAAGCATTTGGCTGGAAATTTTAACTTTTGTTTTATCTCTGAAAAATTTGATGAAACAGGTTTTAATCACCACATTCAATTAGGTTCCACACTTCCCCACACGTGTTCAGTACAAACCTTTAGGTGTTCGCTCTGTAAACTCAGGGTCAAAATAAAACGTATCATCTGGCCTGGCCACAGCTGGCTTGAATGGTGGCTTCAGTTCCCTTCGGTAGAGTTTCTAGAAGGATAAGAAACCATTTTAAATACTACAAATCATTACTGACCTGATTTATTATTCTCATTAACTGTTTTGCTACATATTTATGCCTTTGGACAAAGAGTGGAATCCACTTACTCTGCTGGCACTCAGTGCTGAGGCACTGAGCACATCCATGAAAGGAATAGAACTGTCAAATTCAAGTAAATTCCACACTGTTCTACCACAAATTCCCAAGTCATGAATCCATTCATACACTGTGAAGACCAATCTACATTTTCCTTGAAGTATGAAACAATAATTAGACGCAACACACAAGCCACAGTTCCGTCACCAAGCACTTCCAATTCAGACACAGCACTAACCAGATGTTGGATATCATTCCCTCTGCTCTGCATCAACAATGTTTCTGTCCCTAACTGTATGAGTGTAAAAGTTTAATTTTTCCACTCTAGCTGATCTTATTATCTCTTTTAATGAGACAATTTATGCCATGTTACATGTTATTTTGGCTCATGGGCCCACACTCACACGCACTAAAATATCTGACTCAAACTTCCTTTGAATGGAATCCTCCCAACTGTCAGATAAGAAGTTTCTGTTTCATCAGTTTGTATTTATAGGAAACCAGAAGTCAGACCTGAAAAGGCCAGAATTATATTTCCGAGAACGGATTTTTATCAGAAATCGAAGAAGCTTACTCACAATTATATCAAGCAGTTCCATTTGCAATAAACACAAATTATTGGGATTCCTAAAGTATCAATTGGTAGGTTTACGGTGAATACGTTTTAAATTAATGCTGAGAGGTGGCGGCAGGAGAGAGGGAGCTGCCACCATGAGCAGTCACTATGAACCACCATTGTCCAAATGAAAAACTGACTCAAAATGTCTTGATTTCCCAATGATCTTTGGGGGGAAATACTTCCACTGAAATACATTATTGAGTTTTATTATATCATGCCATACTATGCATAGTCAGTGAATGATGTAATTCATGTATTCAAGTACTCACCACTGAAATGAAGAAATTATCTTTAATGAAAATGAAAATAAAATGACTGTCCCAAGGTGGTAAACTCCTGAAGGATCTACTGGTTACTCTCTGAAGTCAAAATATTAGTTTGCCATCTGATAGGATCAACTAAGCTTACCCCTCTCTCAGTTGCTATTAAACAGTTGTGCTGAAATATGACATTTTGACTTTAAGAAACATATTCAAGATCCAGGAATGGATTCCACCACAGCCAGCTGCTTGGATACTTTTGCCTTCTAATTGCACTACATAGTCAAAGAGAATAGCAATGGTTTAACATGAGAAAGGTGGTTTCAAAAGCAGGCCCAACATCACACTGGTTGCCAAAAACAGAAGGATCACTAAGTGGAAAGCACATCAAGTTCTGCATGCAGTACTAGATTGTGAATTCAATTCTGATAAATCCTAGCAATCAAGCCCACTTTCCATATTGTTTTTTGTTGAAGTGTAGTGGGTGACTTAATTATCCAAGAATCTGTCCTTCACTGGAATAAACATTTCTTAGTTTTGCATGGAATCTAGTTTTGTGACGATAATCTACAGCCCACATTGTAATTACATCCCAGGCCATCACAGAAGCCAACCTTCCGTCTATGGCTCAAAGCCACAGAAAGGCTGCTAACATCACCAAAGACCCATCGCAAACAGGTAATTATCTCCTACAACCTCTTCCGTCAGGCAGAAGATACAGAAGCCCGAACATACACACAAGCAGGTTCAGGAACAGCGTCCTCCCAGCCGTTATCAGGCTGATGTGTGGACTCTTTTGCCTCAAATAACGCTGATCTTGATAACGTTAATCTCGCCCAGCAATGTAACCTGTATGCCTCTGTCTAAGTCTTTTTGATCTGTACATTCTTGCTTACTATGATCTGCCTGTACCACTCGTAAGCAAAGCTTTTCACTGTATTTCGGTACACGTGACAATAAATCAATCAGTCAATCAATGACATTAATGTTGATCTGAGGCATTCTCCTGGTTGCTTTCAGTGAGTAGCTGATGAAATTTTGTGTGAAGGCTCCATTAATATGGAATTCTTTGCTACTGACAGGAAATATCTATGCTTGTAACACTTGATATTGTTGACTAGTGGATAATCATTAGAACTTATTGTTTTCATCAGTAATGGACCAATTGACTATTTCAACTTTCCCAGTCTTAGTAACCACACAAAGTGGCAAGAATGAAAAATGTATTTTGTTATCTATGCAGCACCATTAATTTCATCATCCAACCTCCTCAGATACTGAAAGAACTGTGGATGCTGGAAGTTCCAGCACACACAATTCTTTCGGTTTTTACTTAGTATTTAACTCACTGACACATCTCTTCTAGGCATGCATGCTTTGAAGAAGTTCTGCTCCTCTCTCTAACAGGATTTCCATTCCAAACTCTTTTCCCTTGTCCACCATCGCTAATTTCGCTGTCACTCCTTGTGTTTGACGAGGTATTTGCTGAAAATCATATCCTCAGCCACATCACATTCGTCAATGACTGCGTCTGGCTCAGACTCACCCCACATAGATTCCAACTCAAGTTTCTGATGAAGGGTCTAGGCCCGAAACGTCAGCCTCTCTGCTCCTATGATGCTGCTTGGCCTGCTGTGTTCATCCAGCCCTGCACCTTGTTGTCTCGGATTCTCCAGCATCTGCAGTTCCTACTATCTCTGATTCAAGTTTCATCCTTCATGTTTTGAATTCACCCAGGATCATAGGTATCTCTGTGATGTTCAACGTTCCACAGACAGCTGCTCTCACTGCATCGTGAAATCCACACTCAGTGTCATGTGTTGTCATATGAACACTCTTGACTTCTCTCTCCAACAGCCCTGCTTCATGCTGGCCCAGAGCTGCACTGCTCTCCAATTCCATTTCATTCTCCGGTTCATTTAACGTTGCTAACAAGAACCCTTTTCTTTTCTTTTCAGGCATCAAGGAACACAACAACTCAAAGATACTGGAACCTTTCTCCCTTCCCACAGACTCCCGCCCTCTCCTGACTCCACCTCCTGTCGTGTATTCACTATCCCTGCTGACCTTCCGCTCTCCAATGCTGAATGTTCTGTACTCAGCAAAGGTCTCAGTATTATCCCTCTGCATCCCTACCTTAATAAATTTCGGGCATCACATGACATTGAACTCTTCTTCCATCGCCTTTGCCTCCATGTCCATTTCTTTGGGCAAGAGTCCTCTCCCCGTCCCACAAATCCCCTCACCCACCTCCAACACTCTCCCTTCACATGGATGCCTCTTTCTGGCCTTTAATTGCACTCGACCTGTTCATTGAGGCCTGTCAACATGACACTGGTTGCCTCAATTTCTTTGCGCCAACTTCACCCATTTCAACCTATGGCCCAGTGAAATGATTGCACTCCGTGCTCTCAGATCCAACCCTGAGTTTGTAATTAAGCCTGCTGACGAGAGTCGTGCTGTTGTAGTCTGGCGGACTGACGTCTACATTGCAGAGGCTGAGCGCCAGCTCTCAAATACCTCCTCCTTTCGCCCCTGGACCATGACCCCACTTTGGAACATCAGGCCATTGTGTCCACGATGGTCACTAACCTCATGTTAACCTGGTGATCTACCCCCACTGCCTCCAAGCTCATAGACTCCCAACCCCGTACAGCCCACTTCTGCCTCCTTCTCAAAATCCACAAACAGACTGCCCAGGCAGACCCATTGCTTCTTCCTGCTTTTGGCCCAGGGAATTCATCTCTTCCTACCTCAACTCGATTTTTCTCCCCTTGTCCAATCCCTTCCCAATTACATCCATGATTCCTCTGACACTTTATGTCAGTTTCAGAATTTCCAGGTCATGGGCTCTGGCCACCTCATCATTAACATGGATGTGCAATCCCTTCACAAGTCCATCCCCCATCAGGTTAGTCTCAGGGCTCTCTGCTTCTTCCTGGAAAAGAGGCCTGAACCATCCCCATCCACTACTGCCCTCCTCAGCCTGGCTGAACTCATCCTCACCCAGAACAATTTCTCCTTTAACTCCTCTCACGTTCTTCAGGTCAGAGAGGTGGTCATGGGTACCCGGATGAGCTCCAGTTAAGCCTGTCCCTTTATGGGATACGCGTAACATTCTTTGTTCCAGTTCTATTCCGGTCCCCACCCACAACTCTTTGTCTAGTATATCAATGGAATCATCGGTGCTGCTTCCCTCTCTTGTCCAGAATTCATTTCTAATTTCCATCCTACTCTCACCTTCACCTGGTCCCTCCCTTCCTTTCTTCAACATCTCCGTTTCTATTTCTGGGGATTGGTTGGCCATCAATATTCACTAGAAACCAACCAACTTCCACAGTTACTTTGACTATTCATCCTCATACCCTGCTTCTTGTAAACACTCTACTTCATTCTCCCAGCTCCTCCATCTCATCTGTTTTGATGATGCCAACTTCGACAAGGGGACCTCCGAAATATTCACCTTCTTCCTCAACTGAGGATTACCCAACACCGCAGTTGTCAGGGCTCTCAGCTGGGTCCAACCCATCTTCCACACTTCAGCCTTCATCCTTGTCTTCTTTCTCACAAAAGCGGGATGCCACTTCCAGACACATATTCCCCGCCACTCCCCTGTCAGCCTTCCGCAAGGACCATTCCTTCTGGGACATTCTTCCTTCACTCCCAACAGCACCCCCATAGACCCATAGCACTTTCCCCTGAAACTGCAGAATGTGTAACACCTGCCCGTTTTCTTTCACTTTTCTCACTATCCAAGGGCCCAAACACACCTTTTCAGGTTAAGCAGCACTGTACCTGCACTTCACTCAATCTAGTCTACTGCATTCGCTTCTCACAATGTGATCTCCTTACATTGGGGAAACAGCGTAAACTGGGTGACCACTTCACAAAACACCAAAGTTCTGTCCGCAAAACAAACCCTGAGCTTCCAGTTGTCTCTCACTTCAACATATCACCTTGTTCTCTGGCCAACATCCCTGTCTGAGGCTTGCTACAGTGCTTAAGTGAAGCTCAGCACAGGCTGGAAGAACAGCACCTTATTTTCTGCTTGGGAACTCTACAGCCTTCTGGAGTCAATATCAAGTTCAACAATTTTAAGACTTGAGGCACCTGCTCCATGTCCTTGCCCCAACTCCTAAACATCAGACCTTGTTATCACAGAGTCTGCTATTACACACAACCCATTGTCAGCCATTAACAGTCCCCAAAAGTAGCTATTCATTATTATGGGCTAATAGTTATCAACTCTTTTGTTTGTCCAACTGTTCTTCTCTCTCTTTGGGCTTTATCACCACATATCATTTATTCCTTACCCTACTCCTCCTATCATATCTTCTGCATAAAAAAAAACATTTTCCCCGGCTACCATCATTTATAGAGTCATAGAGTTGTAGAGATATACTGCACAGAAACAGACTCTTCAGTCAAACTCGCCCATGCCAACCAGATATCCTAAATTAATTTGGACCCATTTGTCTGTATTTGGCCCATATTCTTCTAAACACTTGCTTTACATGTACACATCTAGATGCTTTTAAATGTTGTACCAGCCTCCACCACTTCCTCTTGTCAGCTCATTCCATACATGCGCCAACCTCTACGTGAAAAAGTTGCCCTTTAGATCCCTTTTAAATCTTTCGCCTCCTACCTTAAACGAATGCCCTGTAGTTTTGGACTCCCCTATCCTGGGGAAAAGACCTTAACTATTCACCCCATCCATGCCGCTGATGATTTTATAAACCGCTATATGGTCACCCCTCAGCCTCCAAACTTCCAGGGAGAAAAGCCCCAGTCTATTCAGCCTCTCCCTATAGCTCAAATCCTCCAATTCCAGCAACATCCTTGTAAATCTTTTCTGAACCCTTTCACGCTTCACAACACCTTTCCTATAGCAGAGAGACCAGAATTAAAAGCACTATTCCATAAGTGTCCTAACCAATCTCCTGTACAGCCATAACATGACCTCCCAACTCCTGTACTCAATTCACTGATCAATAAAGGCAAGCATACCAACGCCTTCTTCACTACCCTCTCTACCTGCGACTTCATTTTCAAGGAACTATAAACCTGCACCCTAGGTCTCTGTTTGGCAACACTCCCCAGGACCTTACAGTTAAGTTATAAGTCCTGCCCTGATTTGCCTGATCAAACTGCAGCATCTCACATCTACCTAAATTAAACTCCATCTGCCACTTCTCAGCCCATTTGCCGATCTGAGTTAACCTTCTTTGTTGTCCACTACACCAGCACTATCTGGAAACTTACCAACCATACTGACTATGATCATATCCAATCATTTACATAAAATGGTAAAAAGCAGTGGACCCAGCACCGATCCTTGTAACACACCACTGGTTACAGGCCTCCAGTCTGAAAATCAAACCTCCACCACCACCCTTTGTCTCTACCTTCATGCCAATTTTGTATCCAATTGGCTAGCTCCCCCTGGATTCCACGTGATCTAACTTTGCTCATCAGGCTACCACGCAAAGCCTTGCTGAATGCCTTGCTGAAGTCCATACAGATAATGCCTTAATCAATCTTCTTCATCACTTCTTCAAAAATTTCAATCAAGTTAGTGAGACATGATTTCCCACACTCAAAGCCATGTTGACTATCCCTAATCAGTCCTTGTCTTTCCAAATACATGTAAATCATCTCCCTCAGAAACCCCTCCAACAACTTACCCACCAGTGACGTCAGGCTCACTGATCTATAGTTCCCTTGCTTTTCCTTACCACTTTTCTTAAATAATGGCACCACATTAGCCAACCTCCAGTCCTCTAGCACCTCAGCTGTGGCTATCGATGATACAAATACCTCACCAAAGGGTTCAGCAATCACTTCCCTAGCTTCCCACAAAGTTCTGGCGTACACCTGATCCGGTTCCCAGGATTTATCATTTATACATTTTAAGATATCCAGCACTTCCTCCTCTGTAATATAGACACTTTTCATGATATAACTACTTTTTCCCCCAAGTTCTCTAGCTTCCACATCCTTCTACACAGTAAACACTGATGCTAAATATTTGTTTTGTATCTCACCCATCTCCTACGGTTCTAGACATATACAGTCTTGTTGATCTTTAAGGGACCCTATTCTCTCCCTAGTTATTCTTTGTCCTTAATGTATTCGTAGAATCTCTTTGGATTCTCTTTAACCCTGTTTGCCAAAGCTACCTCATGTTCTCTTTTTGCCCCCTAATTTCCTTCTCAAGAATACTCCTACTGCCCTTATACTTCTCTAGGGATTCACTCAATCCCAGCTGTTTATACCTGACATATACCTCCTTCTTTTTCTTGACCAAAGCCTCAATTTCTCTAGTCATCCAGCATTCCCTATACCCACCAGCTTTGCCCTTCACACCAACAGGAATATACTGTCTCTGGACTCTTGTTATCTCATTTTTGAAGGCCTCCCACTTTCCAGCCATCCCTTTACCTGTGAATTGCCTCTCCCAATCAACTTTTGAAAGTTCCAACCAACTACCGTCAAAATTGGCTCCCCTATAATTTATAACTTTAACTTTTAGATCATGTCTATCCTTTTCCATAACTATTTTGAAACTAATAGCATTATGATTACTAGCCCCAAAGTGCTCCCCCACTGACACCTCAGTCACTTGCTTTGCCTTATTTCCCAAAATAAGGTCAAGATTTGCTCTTTCTCTTGTAAATACATTCACATACTGAATAAGAAAATGTTCTTGTTCACACTTAACAAATTCCTTTCCATCCAAACCCTTCACACTATGGCAGTCCCAGTCTATTGTGGAAAGTTAAAATCTCCTATCATTCCAACCATATTATTCTTACAAATAACTGAGATTTCCTCACAAATTTCCTTCTCAATTTCCCACTGACTACTGGGGGTCTATAGTACAATCCCAATAAGGTGATCCATCCATTTCTTATTTCTCAGTTCCACCTAAATAACTTCATTGGACATACTCCCCAGAATACCCTCTGTAAGTATGGCCGTAACGTTATCCCTAACGCAATCCCTAAACCTAACCTAAGCCACATCCTTTCATCTCTTGCCTCTCTTTTTATCCTTCCTATAGCATCTATACTCTGGAACATTAAGCTGCCAGTCCTGACCATCCTTGAGTCATGTTTCTTCTGATGAAGAACCACGGGACCTGAAACATTAACTTTGATTTCTCTCCATAGATACTGCCAGGCCTGCTGAGCTTTTCCAGCAATTTCGGATTTTGCTCCTCAGATACAGTCAGTGTTCATATGCAATTAGGCCTGGACACTCAGGATTGGGCTGATAAGTGGCAAGTAAACTTCATGCTGCACAAGTACCAGGCAATGATCATCCTCAATGAGAGAATCTAACCATTTAACAGCATGACCATTACTGAATACCCATCCATCACCATGCAGGGTTGCCAGTTACCTGATTGTTAAGTGGACCATCATACAAGAGCAGGTCCCCTCTCAACTCTCCAATGCCTGTCCACTGTCTATAAAGCAGAAGTGAGGAGTGTGTTTGAATGTTCTCCACACGCCTGAAATCAATGAAGCTCCAGTAAACCCTAAAAGTTCAACAGCATCAAGGACAAATCAGCCCACTTGATTTGTCACTCTACCTACCACCTTATACATTCACTCCCTCCATCACTGGCTCAGTGTTTTACTGACACCCGAAAAAGGAGTGCAACTCCGAAAGCTTGTGTCTTCAAATAAAACTGATGGACTATAACCTGGTGTTTTGTGATTTTTGAACTTGTCCACCCCAGTCCAACACCGGCACTTCCACATCATGGCTCAGTGTTAGCAGGCCCTTTCAAGCTCACAAACTCTAACACCTAGGACGATCAGATAACTCATGCTAGAAAACACCACCATCTGCAATGACCCCTCAAAACCAAGCACCATTATGTTAAAGAAATATATTGCTGTCCCTTCACTGTTGCCAGATCAGAATCCTTATCAGTGATGTGGGTATACTTGCACTCGGTGGACAGCAGTGCAAGACAGCAGTTCATTAATACCTATTCAAATGAAATGAGGCATTGTCGACAAATTTTGGTCATCTCACACATTGGTTTGATGAAAGAATAAAATAAGTGTTCTGAAGAAATCCTTTTAAGATTACACGTACTCTGCTATAGAAATCAATAGGGTAGCCCTCACACAAAGAACATTTCACTTGGCTGTGCACTTCACGTGCCTTTATTGCAAAATTGGATTGCAGTATTTCAAGAAGGAAGCTCATCACTGCCTTTTTAGAAGCAACTATGGATGGGCAATAGATCATGATCCAGCCAGCCATGCCCAGATCCCATGTGTGAGTTAAAACAAATTCTGATCCCTGAACTAGCAAAATTCACCATTTTTCTTCCATGTCCAATCCAGTGCTTCAGAAATTATAGAAGAGATTTTGTCTGAATTTCACCATTAATTATTGGCACTTACGTTCCAATCTATGTTTGTGAAGAATGGTTGACGCTTGATTTCCTCTACACCATCCACACCAGCTCCTAAAAAAAATGGAAAATTTAAAGTTGCAATGGTCAAGTGTCAGTATGCTTCTTTAACACTCTTTCAACCTTTCATCGATCATTACCTGACAAACCCAATATAATCCACCCAAAACAATGGGCTGATTTTAGGGCTACCTGCTATTAGGAAGCCTATGAGGTGAATTGATTGCTGATGGCTCAGTTAAGGTCCTTAAGTGAGCAACTAACTTCCACTTAAGGGCCTCATCTCACCACACGTGATCAAAGTTTCCACTTTTATTTCAAGTATTATTCCAAGTGTGCTGCTAACCAGTGAAAGAGGGAATGCTTCTGGGGTTCCTGTTGTCAAGTGGAGGCAACTAGCACCCTCACAGTTTTCCTTCCCCATGTTCACACTCACCTCAATTCTGTCCAACGTGCACCTTCAACTCCCTTGCTCCAAAAATAATGCATTTATGGTTCCTGCCAGGCACGCAAAACTTTCCATATGTATTGTTTCTCAAGTGATGCAGAGAACACACTGCAAAACTTTACCAGAATTAAATATACCTCATTTTAAATGAAGAATTACTATCTGCTTCCACCACAATGGCTAAGTTGTTCCGATATTGGTGGCTGGTCCTTCAGCTGCCATGATTCTAACCTCTAGAATTCCTTCCTAAACCTATTTGGCATCTTTCCCTTTTTTAATGATCCTTAAAACAAATCTCTTTAATCATGTTTTTGGTCATCTGTCCAAATGTCTGATATGGCCCAGTGTCAACGTTTTGTTTAATCTTGCCCACTGTAGTAGTTTTGGGCATTTTACTGTGTTAAGTGTGCTACATAAATGCAAGTTGTGTGAAGAAATAGAAAGTTGTATATTGAAACTTTCAGGCAACGCTGAAGTTGAAGGAACATACAAGTTATCTAGACGGGGCGAATGTTGTAAAAGAATATAGGCAACTTAATTAAGTGACTAAAACGTGGTGGGTGCAGTCTAATGTGGGAAGTGTCACTTCAACCAGTTTAGATCCAAGAAAGATATAATGGATTATTTTTAATGCCAAGAGATTAGGAATTTTGCAAAAGCAAAGGTTTTAGTGTAACCAAGTGCACATAAATGGTCCACAGTAATCAAGGTCAATGGAATGTTTGACTCTCAAGAAAATTAGAATACAAAGACAGGCAAGTTTTACCTCACATGTCCAGAACCTCACTGAAATCCCACTTGGAGCACCAAGATCAATATGGTAAATCTTTCCTGAACTACTTCCAAGTCAACTATATCCTTCCTCAGGTAAGGAGATCAAAACTGCACAATTGTAAACAGACTTTATACTCCTGTACTCCAGTTCATTTGCAATAAAAATCAGCATTTGCCTTCCGCACTGCTTCCTGTTTCCAGACATACTAACATTCTGAGGTTATTATTGAGAACACTCAAGTTCAATGAATGTTTAAAGTTCATAAGTTTGTTCATTGAATGTGGGTGTTGTTGGCTAGGCCAGCATTTATTGTTCAGTCATAATTGCTACAGTGAAGGGATTGGCAATACAGTTCAAAGTCAGGATAGTGTGGAGCTTGGAGTGGAATTTTCAGGCTGTAATGAGGTCAGGAGCTGAGTGGCCTGGGAGGAACCTAAATTTAGTGTTAATGAGCTGGTTATTGCCAAGAAAATGCTGCCTAATAGCATGGAAACAGGAGAATTTGTGTTGCAACATCAGATTTAAAAGTATCTGTAATCAGCATCTATTCAGTAGCCTGATCAGCCAAGTCGTATTCAGTGGTTACCTAGTCTGTTGGCAGGATTTCTCTTGAAAAGTGCTCGCAACAAACTTTGGGCTTCAGGACTCAAGAATTGAGGCATTCCCAATTTAGCCCTAGAAAAAGAATTTGCATACAGTTAAATACTATACAAATCATAGAATCCTTACAGTATGGAAGCAGGCCATTCAGCCTATCAGTCCGCACTGACCCTCTGAAAGCATCCTACCCAGACCAACCCCCCTACCCTATCCCTGTCGACCGGCATTTTCCATGGCTAATCCATCTAACCTGCACATCTTTGGACTGAGGAAACCCGCACCGACGTGGGGAGAATGTGCAAACTCCACACAGGATGGAATCAAACCCAGGTCCCTAGCGCTGTGAGGTAGCAGTGCTAACCACTAAGCCGCTGTGCCGCCCAATGTCTGAACCTTCCCAAGACTTTCCTCCATAACGACCATGAAAAATCCAAATAAAACAGAATTGTTATTTAATGTATCAATGAATTAATTAGTTAAAGAACTTACAATTTTATACTTCTTCCTGTTCTAGAGAATTCCTTAGATTGACAGGTGTTTACACCTTCGCACACAATAATAATTCAAGATGTCATTACATTATAGACAGATCACTAATGGAATTTTTATTCTATGGCAATTTTTGAGAAGTCCAATGTATAAAACAGATTTCTGTAAGCAGGATGACACTGAGCTATTTAACACACTGCAGATACATTGATGACACACAGCAAAAATCAAAGATGCCACCTGAAAACACTATGCTGATATTTCAACTATGATCACTTGATAATGTAATTCACCAAAGTCAGGAATCATACTGGATCATATAGAGCTTGTTTTAGCTTTTTTGAATGTTTAAAACAGATTGGCATAGGAGATAGTTTAACTTTGTAATTCTGAAATAAGCTATTTTATTTTGTTGAAGCAATGATGAAAGAGTTAGGTATGAAGGATTGAGGATCCACTGTGGTTCATTTGGTAGTACTCTGGCCTCTTAATCACAAGGCTCTGGGTTTAAGAATCAGGCTGACATTGCAGTGCAGGACTGAGCGAGTACTGGACTGTCATAGATATCATCTTTCAGTTAAAATGTTAAACTAAGGTCCCTTCTGCTTGCTTAGGTGGATATAAAAGATCTGATGGCACTAGTTGAAGAACAATAAAGGGAATTTAAAGTTTTGTCAAAGATATGTAGCTCGGGTTGTGAATGAGGTTGTTGACTTGCTCGCCGAGCTGGCTTGTTTTTGTTCAGACGTTTCACCACCATGCTAGGTGACATCATCAGTGGGGCCTCCGATGAAGTGATGTTATTCTACTCCACTTGGAATTTACACTGTCCAGTCCGTTATGGTGAGTACTGTGATTTCTGGTTTTGATCCGAATGGGTTTCTATATGGGGTCCAATTCTATATGTTTGCTGATTGAAATATAGGTGGAGAACCATGCCTCTAGGAATTCCCGTGCGTGCCTATATTTGGTTTGGCTACTATGATTACTTTGTCCCAGTTAAATTGATGGCCTTCATTGTCTGAATGTACCGATATTAAGGAAAGTTCATCATGCTGTTTTGCTGCTAGCTGACGTTCATGTATTTTGATGGCTAGTTTCCTTCCTGTCTGTCCGATGTAATGTTTGTTGCAGTCATTGCGTCGTATTTTATAAAGCACGTTCATTCTGCATGTTGTGGGAATGGGGCCCTTAATCCTTGTAAGTGTTGGCATAGAGTGGCTGTGGGCTTGTGGGCCACCACGATTCCTAGTGGTCTTAGGAGTCTTGTTGTCAGTTCCAGTACGGAAAAAACGGCACGACAAATTCTCCACCCATACTTCAATCAAAAACATATAGAATTGGACCCCATACACAAACCCATACAGATCAAAACTGCAAATGACACAACTCACCATAATGATCCGGACAGTATAAATTCCAAGCGTAGTAGAATAACATCGTTTCATCAGAAGCTCCGCTGATGATGCCACCTAGCATGGTGACGAAACGTCTGAACAAAAACAAGCCAGCTCGGCAAGCAAGTCAACAACCTCAATAAAGGGAATTTTTCTCCACTGTCCTGGCCAATATCTATCCTTAAACAACATCACAAATAAACAGATTATTTGGTCATTATCACACTGTTAACCACATTCAAAAATGTTAGCAGAATACGGGTATTGGGCTGTGAAGCTGACACAAACAAGTAGGAAGGTGCAAGAAGCAGGAATTTTTTACGCAATTGTTGGACGAGGCAGAAGAAACTCAATGGCCCATCTTGTCCTGTGCATTAAAAGGCTCAATGGTTGACTTGAATGAAGAGAATATTTCTTATCAACAGATTAGCTTTTTCCTCAATAGATCTACCTTAACGAGTTAACATTCAACGTTGTAGAATAAGTATCAGCAGCAAGCTAAATTACAGCCATACTGTCAACATTAAGCCAGGCTATCATCTTACTTTAGAATGAGCGTCATCGTCTCTTTCCTATCCTTCCCTTGGAATGGCAGAGAACCCGTCAACATCTCAAACTGTCAAGAAACAGGGGAGAAACAGAAACATTTCACAAAAGATCAGAAGTTAAACATTAAACTCCTCATTACAAAAGAGTACACTCTTCACAAAAATAACATACATAAATATTAAGCAGCCTTCATGTTCATCGAAAGAAACTCAGTGTGGAAATTTGAAGATTGCATTAAGCACTAGTGGAATTTAAGTGATGGAAATGAACTTGAGATGCCAATTTCTCAATCTCACCTTATGTCACAGGTCTCCTGGTAAGATGTAGTAAGTTGCCAAAGACAAACTTTCCTCACAATTTAGTTACAGTGTCCTTGTGACTTGTATGTATTAGATTGGAATATAATTCAAGGGGAGTGGGGAGGGGATGAGAATGTAAAATTACACAGGAGCAAGCAGTGGCCCTAAATAAACATACATACCATTAAGACACCATAGGACCACCAATCAGCACTGTGTGTATGGCCACGTCGATTAACCACCTCAGGAGCCATATACTCAACAGTTCCACAAAACGAATAGGCCTTCTTCTCATGGTCAACAGCTTCCTTGCTCAATCCAAAGTCTTAAAAGAGTAATACAACCAAATTTAATCAGACTTACAACAGACAACAGTTCAGTCCACCTGGCTGATTCACTTCAACACTATCATTATTAATTAGCTTTAATTTAACAAAACCATCACAACCAACAATAGTAGACAAGGGCTTTCTTTTAAAGGAAAAACAAAGAAGGAGTTTGAGAGTGATGCTAAGGAGGAGCTAAACAGATAACAATTCAGAATCAGAGAACCAAAGATTATCATACATTGTAAAGGGCTGAAGATTACATAAATAAGGGAGGCATGGCTGTGTGGGAAATTTTGTTTTTATATTCATCTGTGGGATAGAAGTGTTCCTGGCTAGGAACTATTATCTATCCTTAACTACACTGGCGAAGGCGGTGGGAGCTGCCTTCTTATATTACTGCAGACCTTAGGGTTTAGAGACACCCTCAGTACAATTAGGAAGGGCATTTTGGGATTTTGACCCAGCAACCTTAAAGGAACTGTGGAAGTTGAGATTAAAACATTGAATGTTTTCAAGGAGTTAGATATAACTCTTAGGACTAAAGGGGAGAACGTGGGAACAGAGTACTGATTTGAATCATCAGCAATGAACATACTGAATAGCAGAGCAGACTTGAATGCCCCACTCCTGCTCCAATTTCTATGTTTCTCAGAACAGTGATATGGTTCCAAGTCAGAATAGTGTGTGGCTTGGAGGGGAACCTGCAGGGGATGGTGTTCCCATGCATTGGTTGCCCTTGTCATTCTAGGGGGTAAAGGTGACAAGTTTGGAAGGTGCTGAAGGAGCAGCTAGATGGAGGAGTGTTCAGGTGAGAGCTCCACTGTTCTTTTATAAAATAGTACCATGAGAATCATTCATTTCAATCTGAGAACACAAATATGATGTTGGTTTAAAGCCTCATCCAAAAGACAAAAGTCAATTGTACAGTATGAAAAGACAAAGCACATTACACATAGGTTAGGTGTTAGAACTGTGTGTAGTGTAGCAAGGGAAAGTTGGAAACAACGTTAGAAAATATAGAGTTTGCAGTATTTGACGGTGAATTTGTAATCTACTTCTAGCAGTTTGAGTGATAAATCATCATTGGATAACCTGTTTTTTGCCACTCACCAGTTAACTTAATGTGCCCTTCTTCATCCAGCAGAATACTGAGAAAGGGGAAATAAATCAAATTAGTTAGGGAAAAGACAACATATCACAGTAGTAATCTGATGTTGCAGAAAATGACAATTTTATATGAAGGATATGGTTCAGGGAATCTCATTGGTGTCAGTTCATTTTCATTGACCTTCAAGACAGCAGAGACTCTTGATGTGTGTAATCTGGGGTGTAGTGATTGTAATAAGGTCAGCCAGATGGACCTCATAGAATATGAGTTCCCTGACTGGCGCTGTTAACCTGATCCAAACAGGGAGCCCTGGCTGACAGATAAGAACTGGAGTGTCAGACATCCTATTCACTCTGAGAACTGGCACTAAGGAAGCTGGATCACTGTCAAGGACTCTTCACGTGTAAATATAGGGCAACGTGGTGAGAGGATACTGCCTCTGCGGAGTTATTTCAGTGGTGCCAAGAGTGGGATTAAAGATGTAACTGCGAAAGCATCTACGAGCTGAAGCCCAACTAGATTTCAAACAGGCAGTACAACTGGTTTTAACATCGGAAAATGTGGCAAGTGGAGCATGTGGCTGCAGGGTATTCCAACGGAAGTCGACACCCTTGCCAGTCCGACTGAGCTGTGGAACACCACTTGAGTGAAGGCAATTGCATAGCCTAATTCAAGACATCTCCTGAACAGAGGGACTCTATGTCAGCCCATAACAAACGCCCCAAAAAAAGCCAAGCTTTGGCCAAACGGTTAAAATTTTCTTCAGGATCTGGACGAGCAAGCCATTGTAGTTGCTGCCAGTATGCGGACTCCAGTCAGCAAAAGAGTCCCACTAGACCTAAACTGAATAACAGAACTCATAGGCTGGTATCCAGGACAGTACACGCCCTGGAAAGACCACCCTGGTTTGGAATAGTTAAATTGATTAGCAACGTCCAAATCAGAACCAATCCAAATAAATATCAGGTTAAATAGTCATCCAGTTCTAATGGAGGTTGATACCAGTGTTGTTGTTTCTGTGATCACAGAACCAGTCTTTATCAAAACTCAATCTGGACTCCAACCCTTGAGTTTGCACAAGATCTTGGCTAGACTGAAAACCTATACCGGGGAACCTTTACAGATTGAGGGTACAACTTCGACTCTGGTCTCTTCTGAGAAGCAGCTGGTTCAGTTTCCATTAACTATAGTAAAAGGTTTGGACTCAGCCTTGACGGAGTGAAATTAGTTGAGAAAGAGTCACCTAGATTGCCTCAACATTTTTTAATCAGAAAATGGCTGCCTGAATGAAGTCCTAATTAAATACCCAAATGTTTTTCAGGAAGCTATAGGGACTATCAAAGAAGCCAAGGCCACCATGCATGTTGACCAGAAAGCAATTCCAAGGCTCTGCAGGGTTCACCCAGTGCCATTTGCCTTACGGACAAAAGTAGTGGCAGAAATCAGAAGGTGAGACAGGGAAGGAATCATCAAAACCAGTCCAGTTTGCAGAATGGGCAGCACCGATTGTACCAATTTTGAAGGCTGACGGGTCAGTTCACCTTTATGAGGATTTTAAACAAACACTAAGCCAATTTTTGCAGCTGGATAAATTCCCAGTCCCTCACACAGAGGATTTATACGCAAAGCTGGCAGGGAGGTCTGTCCTTCATAAAGCTGGACAAGGATGCCCAGAAGTATGCTACAATTAATACCCATAAGGGTTTGTACCAATATACAAGACCGCCATTTGAAGTGTCATCAGCCTGCGCTATTTTTCAGCACACAATGGAGAACATTTTACAAGGTCTACTCCAGGTCACCATTTATCTAGATGACATGCTAACAACAGACATGACCAATAAGGAGCACTTAGAGAACTTGGACATAGTCCTTAGATGTTTCTCCCAGGCAGGCATATGCCTTAGAAGGGAAAAATGTGTTCCAGGCACTCCAAGTGACCTACTTGGGCTACAGAGTTGATAAAACCGGGTTGCACCCATTGGAAGAAAAAGTCATGAGGATCAATGGTGCCCAAGCTTGCACATCTGTAATACAGCTTAGGTCTTTCCTTGGGCTGGTGAATTATTACGGAAAGGTCATACAAAAACTAGCCTCCTCCTGGCACCTTTGCATCAACTCTTAAAAATGGGTCAGACTTAGAAATGGCCACATAGCCAAGCCATATCCTTCAGAGAACTGGAGAAACAGCTATCATCCTTTAAGGTGTTGGCACATTACGATCCCAAGCAAGATCTGGTATTGACATACCACATCTCCCCTTATGGTATCAGGGTACTATTAGCTCATAGGTGGCCCAAAGGGGAGGAATGCCTAACAGCGTATGTGTCCAGAACTTCAGCTAATGCAGAGCGTAATTATGCCCAGATAGAGAAGGAAGGTTTAGCACTCATATTTGGAGTCAGAAATTTCCACCAATATCTTTCCAGATGCAACTAATAATAACAGACCACAAACCCCTGCCAGGTCTACTGAAAGAAGACAAGGCAGTGCCATCCATAGCTTCAGGCGGAATCCAGTGGTGGGCTCTAATACTAAGTGAATGCAATTGCTAGTTGGAACACTGTGAGGCCAAGTAAAAAATGCGGATGCATTGAGCCGCCTCCGGCTGGCAGATACACCACCGCGGGTACCACCACTGGAAGAGTCCATAACGGTTTTAAATTTTCTGGATATACTTCCAGTCACAGCTGACAATATCAAACTTTGGCCACAAAAAGATCTGGTCGTGGCAAAACTGATACAGCTGGTGGTGATGGGAGAAACCAAAGGGCTGTCACAACCAGAATTGAAACCTTTTTGGACCTGGAGAGACCAGATAACAGGACAGGACAGCATATTATTATGGGGGACAAGAGTGATTGTCCTGAGCAAAGGTTGCTGCCAGATCCTGGCTGAACTCCACCAGGGTCATCCAGGGGTTTCCAAAATGAAGATGTTGGCGAGAATTTTTCATAGAATCCACAGAATCCCTCCAGTATGGAAACAGGCCATTTGGTCCAAAAAGTCTATACCAACCCTCGAAAGAGCATCCAATTCTGACCCATCTCCCTATCCTATATTTCCCATGGCTAACGCACCTAACCCACACATCCCCAGATACTACGGGACAATTTAGCATGGTAAATCCACCTATCTTGCACATCTTTGGACTGTGGGAGGAAACCCACACAGACACGGGGAGAATGTGCAAACTCCACACAGACAGTTGCCCGAGGATGGAATTGAACCTGGGTCCCCGGTGCTGAGGTAACAGTGGTAATCACTGAGCCATCGTGCTGCCTGTTTGAGAAGTTATGTCAATCAGCCAGGATTGGATTCAGACATAGCCACATTACTGGGGCAGTGCCCGGACTGTCAATAAGGATAAAAAATACCTCCAGCAACTCCCCCACATTCTTGGGAATGGCCCTGGACTCAGTTACATGTCGACTATGCAGGTCCTTTCATGGGCTCAATATTCTTAGTCATTGTGGATGCCCATTCAAAGTGGCAGGACATGCATAGAGTTCATTCATCAAACACAGAGACAATGATAGAAAAACTGCACGCATCCTTTGCAATACACAGACCCCTGGAAGTGTTGGTCACAGATAACAGGCCAGCGTTTACCAGCAGGGAATTTGAGGATTTCCTAAAGTCGAATGGTATGCGACATATAAGGACAGCTCCATACCATCCATCATTCAATGGTCTGGAAAAAAGAGCAATCCAAACTTTGAAGGCAGGCTTGAAGAAACAGCCTACTGCTTCACTAGATACCAAACAATCCTGGTTCCTATTTGATAATAGGACCACCCCTCATGTAACTACAGGGATAGCTCCAGCAGAGTTGCTAATGGGGAGAAAACTCTGCACCAGGTTAAATCTGATCTTTCTGGATCTGGAGGGAGGGTGAAACAGAACCAGGAATGCCAATACCGGGCACAAGACTCCACTAAATGAGAGAGACGGTTTACTTCAGGGGATGAAGTTTGGTGTACGAATCATGGGAAGGGCCCTGCATGGATCAGAGGCATGATCGATGCGAGGTCAGGTCAAGAGACGTATAAAGTTCGGATAGTGCAACGGTCACGACCTAGCACGTGAATCATATGAAAGCTGCAAACTTGCAAAAGGTGCGGGAGCAAAACATGCCCGGCTCCTCGACAGCCTTCCTGACTGCTCTGGAACCCATGGGCTCTCCCTCTCAGTCAAGCATTGAAGATACCTCAGAATGTGAGATGAGGACACCGGATATTGCCGCCTGAAGAAGAGTATGAATTTCTTCTGAAAAGTTCCGGGTAAAAGAGACAAGCTATGTGCGTTACACGCTGCCTGTATCAGAGGCAGAGTTAAAGGAACCTGACCAGTGCTAAAACACCCCAGGATGAGCTACAAAAAAAGGAACAGGCCTTTGTCCTCAGACTCAGAGTGGGAGGGATGTAGTGATTGTAACGAGGTTAGCCAGGTGGACCTCAGGAAATATGAGTTCTCTGATTGGGGCTGTTAATCTGGTCCAGTCAGGGAGCCCTGGCTGACAGATAAGAACAGGAGTGTCAGACATCTTGTTCACTCTGAAAACTGGCTCTGATGGAGCTGAATCAGTATCAAGGATTCTCCATGTGTAAATAAAGGGTGATTTGGTGACAGGATACCAGCTTCTGTGGAGTTATTTCAAAGGCCATACTTGAAATGCTGATGATGTAATTAGACCTGAAAAATGATTGTAACATTTAGTCAAGGGGAGTTTCACACTGCTTGCAACCTACCAATAAGAAGACGACCTGAATGACCAGATGAAGTCATGGTATGTGTCAAAAAATAACTTCAGATTCTCTTATTGTCTAGAAGAAGCATGAATGCCTTATCAAGGAGCCCAGTGGCCTCCCCAGTCTCCACCCCATTCAATCAGTAAATACCCTATTCTCCGTATCCCTCTCTGATCCCTGAAGCCACTCGGAAATCCAACACACACCGACCTACCCATCTACCTAACAGCAGCTAGCAACCCCACAGTATATTTATTCGTTTTTTTGGTTGTTTTCCCAGGGGTGCCACTGACAAGCACTTAAATTCACTAAACCTCTTTATAAAAATGACAAAAAGAAAGTAATCTTCTATCAAATAATTTTAAAACCCGCATCAAATTAAAACTTGCAATATGGATTCCAAGCCAGAGATGAGCTGTTATTACCCATGCTAAATCATATACAGCCACAGATTCATAGAATCATACAATGGAAACAGACTCTTCAGTCCAACTCATCTGTGCTGACCAGACATCCCAATCTATCCTAGTCATATTTAGGAGCATTTGGCCCATATCCCTCTAAACCCTTCCAATCCATATACCCATCCAGATGCCTTTTAAATGCTGTAATTGTACCTGCCTCTACCACTTCCTTTGGCAACTCGTTCCACCCTCTGCATGAAAATGTTATCCTTCAGGTCCTTTTTAAATCGTTCTGCTCTCGCCTTAAACCTATGCCCCCTAGTTTTGGACTCTCCCACCCTAGAAAAAAGACCTTGGAATTCACCCCATCCACGTCCATCATGATTTTATAAATCACTGTAAGGTTACCCCCGAGCCTCCAACAGAGGGAAAATAGACCCAGCCTGTTCAGCCTCTCCCAAAAACTCAAACCCTCCATTAACCACTATGATCTGCAAAACTGAGGACAGAGAACAGTTTACACACTAACAGGTGTCATTGTTCTCTGTTCAATAATCATGGGCTCAATGTTTGCACTTATCCTGGGTGCTTCAGTTTCTATCTCTTTACATTTAGTTGACTAAAGGATGAGCAAAATGAGTGATTCTGAACACAATCATGTCCAACAGATTTCATTACAGTATATTTTTAAATTTAATCCACACTTGCATACACTAAGTTTGCAGAAGTAGTGCAACAGTCTAATCATCCAACACCTACTTTTCTGGTTTCAGGTCTCTATAAATGATTCCAAAACCGTGAAGATGGTCCAAGGCTAAAGCCAACTCTGCCAAATATATCTTAACATCCTCTTCTGTGAACATCACCTTTGAGGAAAAGAGTGAAATGGACAGGATAACTGCTCGTCGTTTCATCAATAAGCTACTACTGATCTTATGAGAATTGGTGAACAAGGTACACGTGATATCACAGCACAGTCTCTTTGGAAACTGAGAAATCAGAACAAAGTGCTTTCTTTAATTCTGCACGCAAGAAATCTATGGTGCAGATGGTATTTTTTTCTATTTTTTCCATCTGACTAAAAATTAATCCAAGTTCCAGAGTTCAATCCAATTTTAAATTTTTGAATTTTATTTTTTCACTTTTTAAAGAAGAGCATATTTAATTAGCAATAACGGCAATAAAAACAGTGCTCTCGGTACTCAGTGCTCCAACTGAAAATAAAATAGCAGCAGGAATAGACTGACTATCCAGCAAATAAGATCAGTAAATCAGCGAGCATGGAAGGGTCAGGAATCTAACTTCAGGCGCAGCAGATAAGGGACATCTATGAGAAAGGAGCCCAGTCAATTAAGGACTGAAGATGTTTGAATTAAACGCATGCAATATGCAAAATAAGGTGAATGAGCTTGTAGCACAGAATAAAATTGGCAGGCATGATGTTGTGGATATCATAGAGTCGTGGCTGCAAGGGGATCAGGGCTGGGAATTGAATATCCAAAGATACACATTCTATCGAAAGATCAGGCAGATGTGCAGAGGGGCGGAGCTACCTTGTTAGTAAGAAATGAAATCAAATTGATAGCAAGAAGTGAAATAGAGTCGGAAGGTGTAGAATCTGTGTGGGTAGAGTTGAGAAACTGCAGAGAAGATCCCAATGGGAGTTATGTATAGGCCTCCTAAAAATGGTCAAGATGTGGGGAAGAAAATAAATCAGAGACAGAAAAGGGTGACTTCGATATGCAGGTGCATTGGGAAAATCAGGCTTGGTAATGGATCTCGAAAAAGGAATTTGTGAAATGTCAATGAAATGGATTTTTTTAGGGCAGCTTGTAGTTGAGCCCATTAGGGAACAGGCAGTTCTGGATTTGGTGATGCATAATGAAACAGACTTGATTAGAGAGCTTAAGGTGAAGGAACCCCTAGGGTCAGATCATAAGATCATTGAATTCACCCTGCAGCTTGACATGGAGAAGCTGGAATCAGATGTAACAGAGTAAAGGTAACTGCAAAGATGTGAGGAAGGAACTGGCCAGAGTTGACTGGAATGGGAGCCTAGCGAGGAAGATAGAGGAACAACAATGACAGCATTTCTGGGAGTAGTTTGGAAGGCACAGCAGAGATTCATCCCATGGAGGAAGAAACATACTGCAGAGAGAATAAGGCAACCATGGCAAACGACAGAAGTCAGGGACAGCATAAAAGCAAAGGCAAAATCATACAAAGTGATGATGAAGATTATTGGGAAGCCAGAGAAATGGGAAGCCTTTAGAAACCAGCAGAGGATAACTAAAAAAGCAATGAAGGGGAAGAAGATGAAATATGAGGGTGAGCTTGCTCATAATATAAATAAAGATTGCAAGAGTTTTTTAGACATAGAAAAAGGGAATAGAGATGCAAAAGTGGACATTGGACTGCTGGAAAATGAGCCTGGTAAAGTAGTAATGGGAAATAAAGAAATGGCAGAGGAACTGAATAAGTACTTTGCATCTGTTTTCTCAGCGAAAGACACCAGCAGCATAACAGAACTTCATGTGAGTCAGGATGAGTGTTGTGGCCATTATTAAAGAGAAGGTAGTGGGGCAGCTGAAAGGGCTAAAAATGGCTAAATAACTTTGACCAGATGGACTACACCCAAAGTTCTGAAGGAGATAGCTGAGGAGATTATACACGCATTGGTGGTGATCTTTCAGGAATCACTGGAGTCAGGGAGGGTCTGAGTGGACTGGAAAGTGGCTAATCTAGCACCCCTGCTTAAGAAGAGAAGGAGCAGAAAGCGGGAAACTATAGTCCGGTTAGCATGACCTTGGTCGTTGGTAAGATTTTAGGGTCCATTATTAAGGATACAATTGCAGTGTACTTGGAGCTGCATTGTAAAATAGGGCTAATCAGCACAACTTCGTCAAGGGGATATCATGCCTGTGAAACTTGTTAAAATTCTTTGAAGAGGTAATGAGCAAGTTAGACAAAGGAGAACCAGTGGACATGATCTATTTGGATTTCCAGAAGCCTTTGACAAGGTGCCGCATAGTAGGCTGCTAATAAAGGTAAGAGCCCGTGGTGTTAGGGACAAGGTATGGATAAAGGACTGGCAGTGTGGCAGAAGGCAGAGAGTGGTGATAAAGGTGTCTTTTTCAGGTTGGCAGCCGGTGACTAGCTGAATTCCACAGGGGTCCATGTTGGGACGAAGGAACTGAGGGCATTGTCACTAAATTTGCAGATGACATAAACATAGGTGGAGGGGCAGTAGTGTGAGGAAGCGGGGAGCTGCAGAAGGACTTGGACAGGCTAGGGGAGTGGACAAAGAAGTGGCAGATGGAATACAATGTGGGAAAGTGTGAGGTTATGCACTTAGGTAGGACAAATAGAGGCATAAACTATTTTCTAAATGGGGAAAGGTTTCGGAAATCTGAAGCACAAGGGGACTTATGAGTCCTTGTTCAGGATTCCCTTAGGGCTAATATACAAGTTCAGCTGGCAGCTAGGAAGGCAAATGCAATGTCAGTTTTCATTTTAAGCGGACTGGAATCCAACAGCAGAGATGTACTGCTGAAGCAGAATAAGACTCTGGTCAGACCACATTTGGAATATTATGAGCAGTTTTGGCCCACATATCGAAGAAAGGATGCGCTGGCTCTGAAGAGGGTCCAGAGGAGGTTTACAAGGATGATCCCAGGAACGAAGCATTTGTCTTATGAGGAGTGGTTGAGGACTCTGGGTCTTTACTTGATGGAGTATAGAAGGACGAGGGGATTCTCATTGAAACTTACAGAATGCTGAGAGACCTGGATACAGTAGACATGGAGATGAGTAGGAGAGACTAAGACCCAAAGGCACCGCTCAGAGTGAAGAAACAACTCTTTAGAACTGAGATGAGAAGAAATTCCTTCAGCCAGAGGGTGGTGAATCTGTAGAACTCATTGCGACAGAAGGCTGTGGAGGCCATGTAGTTGAGTGTATTTAAGACAGAAGTAGATAGTTTCTTGATTGATAAGGGTTCAGGGGTTAGCAAGAGAAGGTAGAAGAATGGAGTTGAGTGGGGTTGAGAAACATATCAGCCACAATCAAATAGCAGAGCAGACTTGATGGGCTGAAAGGTCTAACTCTGCTCTTACATCTTATGGTCTTACAAACTTAGGGGTAATGCAGTGAGATCTCACCAATACAGAGCAAACTGTACTCTTAATTGTATTTTCCCTCTGCATTTCAAATCACCTTTACACAACATTCACTGTATTGCTGTTAACTGGGCAATTTATCACACTAGAGACAAAAGAATATGAAGCAGACCTCTTTAGATAGTCGAGTGAAAAGATCACCTCCTCTGAGGAAGTCCAAGATAAGGTACAGTTTTCCTTCAGTCTGAAAAGCTGCCAAATTAAAAAAAAGACATGCACATCATCTCCTGAAACTAATTCAGCGACAGTGAACAAGTCATGCAGGATTGGTTCCGAAACATGTGACAACACTATAAAAGTGCTATTTATCAAAAGCAGCATAAAGATGCAATGGCTCCAGTCAAAACAGAAATGAGGAAATACTAGCTCTAATGACAATGTCAAACTATCCATCACACTCCTATATGGTACCCAGTGTGAGCATTAACCATTCTCAGCTTGATATTTTCCTACCAGACACCAGCACAACCCAAGTAAGATAAAATTATGTGACAGTTTGAATATTTTTACAATGCTCCAGTGAATGTTAACAGCCAGTCACATATGGGAAAATATTTTTAAAAAATAAAACGACTATTATATCTACTGAATTGATTGGAACACACCAAGAAACCACTTATAATAGTTGGAAATATACAACAGGTTTAACAGCATCTGTCACCCCAGAAACAGAGTTAATCCTTCAGGCCAAAGGCATGGCATCAGATCTGGAAAAGATTCAAGATGCAAGAGATTTTGAGCAAATACAAGGGCAGAAAAGGGGAAGCACAATGAAGGAAGGTCTATAATAGCATTGAAGGAAGGAGAGAAGAAATCGCAAAAGGAATGATGCAAGGCAAAATGTGCAATGCAAAAGATCAAAATTCGATCCAGTAAATAAAGAAAAAGTTGTGTCTAGAAATGGTGTAAATATCAAATGTAGAATCTCAACTACCAGCTACCACTCTAACAAATAACAGAAAGCCACACAGAGAAAGAACACAAAAAGGAAAAAAAGTGGAGTCTGAATTTAGGATTCTGGCCACCATGTACCATTTGGAGATGAGGGTCTGTTTCCATTCTGTACAGTTCTATGACTCTATGATAAGGAAAAGGAATGAAGCATGTGTTAGGTACAGAACATAAAAAAATGGAAATTCCTTCAGGTGAAAGGACAGTGTAAGGGGGTGCTTAGAATTGAAAGACAAAGGGGGACCATGAAATATCTTTGGCAGATAAGATTAAGGAAAACCACAGGCAGTATATAAGAATATTAAGAGTAAGCGGATTACCAGGGAATGAATGGGGTCTACCAGAGACCAAAGGGGCAATCTGTTTGTGGAGCCAGAGGATGTAGGTGAGGTTTTAATTCAATATATTCACAAAGGAGAAAGACATTGTAGCTGGAGATTTCAGTTGGGATGATGAGGTTCTACAGCATGTTAAATTTAATGAGGAGGAGGTGGTATTGGATGTTTTATCAAGCATAAAGGTGCATAACTCACCAGGGCCTGACGTGATGTATCACAGGCTGCTTTGGGAGGCAAGGGAGGAGCTTGCAGGGGCTCGAGCAGAGATACTTAATACTTCACTGACCATGGGTAAAATGCCAGGTGACTGAAGGATAGCTAATGTGTTCCTTTGTTCAAGATGGGCAGCGGGGACAGGTCAGACAATTACAGACCAGTTAGTCTGATGTCAGTGGTAAGGAAATTATTGGAAAAAAATTCTGAAGGACAGGATTAATTAATACTTGGAAAGGCTGGAATTGATCAGGAATAGTCAGATTGGAATGGATGTAGGGAGATCCTAGCTGACTACTTTAGTTGAGTTTTTTGAAAAGGTGGCTAAATATATTGACAAGTGTAGTGCAGTTGATGTGGTTAATACGGACTTCAATAAGGCCTTTAACTAGGTCCCAAATGGAATGCCGGTCGAAAAGGTAAGAGCCCATGGGATCCAAGGCAAGTTGGTAAGTGGATCCAAAACTGTCTTGCAAATAGGAGACAAAGGGCGATGGTGGAATGTTGTGTTTGTGATTGGAAGCCTTTGACCAGTGGTGTATCACTGGGACCCTTGCTGATGGTTATACATAGTAATGACTTGAATGTAAATGTAAAACGTATAATTGGTAAGTCTGCAGATGACATGAATATTAATAGTGAGGAGTATTGTCTCAGGCTACAGCTTGATATTGATCAGCTCATAAACTGAGCAGAGCAATGGCAGATGGAATTTAATCCTGAGAAGAGTGAGGTGGCACATTTTAGGCGGTCTAATAAGGGAAGGATTTACACAATGAATAGTATGTTCTTAGGCATAGATAGGATAGGTCATGAGAATCTTTTTCCCATGACAGACTTATCTAAGACCAGCGAGCATACATTTCAGGAGATAAGGAAGTGGTTGAGAGGGGAGCTGAGGAAAAATATTTTCACCCAGAAGGTCGTGGAAATGTGGAACATGCTGCCTAAGATGGTGGTGGAAGCTGTAATCTCACTACATTTAACTAGCAGCTGTATGAGACTTAAATTGCCAGGGCATAGTAGGCTGTGGATGAAGTGCAGATAATTAGGATTAGCAGAGTTTGGTGTTTATTGGTCAGCGTAGATTTGGTGGGCTGAAGGACTGCTTCTATACTGTATGACTCTTATGACTTGATTTAAAATGGGGCCAGTATCTATTCTCTACAATTGTTCAACTCAATGTTTCATTCAGAGAATTGTAAAGTATAGCTAAAGAAAAGAAGCGGTTGTGCTAATTAAGCTTAAATTGAGCTTCATTGGAACGATATAGGTGGTTATCCTCAGTATGGGAGTGGGATAGAGAACTGAAATGACAAATCATCCACAAATTCCAGATGACACTTGTGCACTAAACAAAGTGTTCTGCAAAAACTGTCACCTAATCAGCATTTGGTCTCTTCAATGAAGATGAATCACATAATGAGTAGAGAATATTGTATAATAAATAGAAAGAAGTGCACATAAATTGATGATTCACCTCTGCTTAATTCACATGCATGACCTGAAGCTTCTGGTTAATTGCTATTTTAATTTTACTTCCCACTCCCCTGTGTCCTTAGGCCCTTGCACTTCATCGTTCGACATGGCAACTTACAGCCTTTTGGATTCAACACTGAGTTCAACAATTTAAGATCATAACCATTGCCGCTGCTTTTTGAAGCTTTCCTCTGCACTTCCTTTATTTTTCATGTTTTTGAATGACAACTGTCAGTGATGATTTGGATATTCTGACTTACACCAATTCTAAACTTATCTTTTGCACATTTACTGATAGCAAAATTACCTCATTTCATCCTGCACCATCATCCCTATTGCCATTCATTATTTCATGCTTTCCAACCTATCATAGACCATCGCTTTTGTTCTTTCTTCCCTTCTGCCATTCCGTACTTCTGCACTTGTTTAGAATCTATTACAGTTCTAATTTATTTTCCAATTATACCAGAAGTTAAACATGGTGAAGCAAAAATGCTATTTCTTTCTCCACAGATACCACCAGGGCTGCTGAGTATTTCCAGCATTTTCTGTCTTTTTTTCAGATTCACAGCATCCACTCTTGCTGGATTATTGATTCTATACTTCCAATAGACAGACTGAATCCTGAGAAATAAATTGACAAAGGTTTAAAAAGATGTTTTTGGAACTGACGTGAGTCTGCCTGCCACCACATGTGTGTACATAGCTGTCCTTTAGCTAATCAAATGGAATCTCTGGTGACAAAGATTAACTCTGTTCAATGCAAAACTTCTACAATCCTGTCAAATACAAAAATGATTATTATTGCAATAGTATAATAATTACTTTTCCAATCTAAATCATATCTTTACATTGTTGTTGTTGCCTGCCAAGAGATTAAAAAAAACTCACCATAATGCAGCTTCACTATGAATGGATGATTTACATCCACCAAGATGTCTCTTTCCAATTTAGTCCGAACACGATCCCTAACTGAAATGAAGCAAAACTGTGATTAAAACAAGGCTAACCACATCATTAGCAGATACCTTATATATATATTCAATTTATTCAATACAAAATCCAAGACACTTTAATGCTGCTTTCTCCCCACTCACAGAAGTCCTGCAATAACCTTTCTGTCAATCACTGGATCTTCGATGATCAATGTTCCTTAGTGTGCTCAGCAAGATCATACCTTTCAATGTTGCTTTCTTCAGAACCTTCATAGCATAGAGCTGACCTAAATCAGGTGCTTTGATCTTTCTCACCAGAAATACCTGCAAATACAAAATATAAACTATATATTATAGATTCTTGTTGGACGAATCAAGGGTTCTGTCATAACTCAGGAAGCCCAAGTGAAAAGGAACATGGTTTATTGTTGAACACCAAAGTAGCACTATAACCCAGGGCTTACATAAGTTAGTCTCAGCCGGGGACAGCTTTATAGAGGGTTCAGGTGATGAGTTTTACTGAGCAGCCATTATCTGTTACCAAGCGAACTCGCACTTAAGCAGCTCCAAAGAGGTTAATTAGTGAGTCGCATGGGCCTTATATGGGTTATCACAGATTCCTTACCTAGAGATTGCTCTTTGAGATGATAAGAAGGCTTACATACTGTTATAAAGTGGAGGCTGATTCCCCCCTCACCGAGAACTAAAACCAAAACACCCAAAGAGGAGCACCTCACCCTATAATTTGTAAAGAGGAGTGTGAAAATTGGTGTAACCTGCCTTTCAGCAATTTGTAGTGGTTAAATAAAATACATCCCTGACACTCACTTTAAAATCAATAAGTAACAATTTATTTATCTAACTCCAACAGTGAGCAAATTAACTAAACTATTAACAAACCAAATAAACCTCTTCTAACTATTCCAGAATAAAGCAAGATTCTAATAGTATGCTATTCCAATGAATACAAATCCCACTTATATAAGAGAAGATAGAATTTAGTCTCTCGAAATTACAGCCAGCTCACGTGTCTTCCACAATGTTCTGTACTTTATCCATCAATTCTTCTATTAGGGATGCCTTCTCCGTCAATTCGTCTGTCAGGAATATTAAATAGCTGCGCTATCAGTGGTGCTTTCTCTAAAACATAGAGGAGGCTGTGAGAGCCAACAATTCTCCCTTGAGAGCTGAGGTCTATTAACTCTGGTGGACGGCAGTTAGCTCTGGGACTTTGTCCAACTGTCCTTATTTTTATACCTTTGATAACATATCAATATTTCTTATAATAGGACTGGTCCTCAGTTGTCAAAGCCATCAGATTTAAATTTAATTGGTTTTTGATGTCTAAGTGACTGGTCCAAATTGATTGGCTAAATTCAAAAGCTTGTTGTTTTGATAAAAACAGCTGCTTGGCCTGCTAATTGCACAGCCTTTTGATACAAATATTTCAATTTAGGGGCTCTCTGTGTACTTGCAAACTTTCAAGCTGCTGCTCACAGACCTCCAATTTAAATCTCTAAGCATAGAGAAAGCACATCATCTTTTCAATGCTTTACTCCCTAGCATTTTACAAACACCAAATTCTAACTTCCTGCCTCCCAATCCACAAGTACTCTACCCAACTTCACAATAATACTCTTATGACTCCAAGAGATGTAAGAGTAGAACCGTTGGTAAGGTTCGTCAAGTTACCAGCGAAATTAAAAGATGTTGTTCTATACAGGGTCATGAGTTGGAAAGATGTTCATTTCATCGAAAAAAAAAATGCTTTTTATTGGGGAAACAGCCGGAGATGATTCAAGTCCATTATGGACTTGTATATATAAATGACAGCTGTGAAGAACCATAAGACAAAACAATATTCTAAAAGAGTACGTATTACTCTCTTTAGATTAAGCTATCGCACACTTATCAAACATTCAAGGAACATTCAGGATTTAACTATTGATTTAGGAAGCTTTTTTTTTACCAAACTACATACCTGGGAGGCTGTTTGTTCTTTGAGACAATCAGAATCTTTTAAAATCATTTGAAAGAATATTACATTGTTAATTGTGGCTCATGCAAGATTAATATTTCATTATTCTGCCCTACATGTGACTCCAGGCCTACAGAATTTTGAGATTTCATACATTTACCAAACCTGGAATATATTTATGATGTGATCTACATTGGCTGCAAAAGAATTAACATTTCTTTCACGGCAACTGCTGGAAAATCTAGAGATCGTAGGAGTTTTGATCAGGTAGGATGTTAAAAAGTTGAAAGTCTGAAATCTGGCCCAAATCCATGTAATTCCATTTTTAACAAAGCATGACATGGGGCTGGATGATTTATCTGTGGCCTGATAGAAATCAGATGATAAGTCTAGAGATGGTGTTAACTGGAACAATGATCACCAACAGCTGCCATTAGGTTGTCGTGCCTTAGAGAGAAAATCACCCCAACACTGACCCTTCCAATTTCACCCCAATAATACTTCTAAGATCCTCCCCTCAAGGTTAGAGTGCTGAAGTCACAAGACATACTGACCTTTCCAAAGGATCCCTGACCAAGTACTTTCAGCAACTCAAAGTGAGATGGATCTGCTTTCTCCGACCCCTCTTTCACATGATGTGTAATGTTGATCTCTTTTACATTTCCTTCATCCTGAAAAACAAGATCAGCCTGTTAAAAAGCAAACACTCCCAACTCACTTTATTCATATTCAAAACAAAAGGAGCCTTCCATTCGGAGGCCAGTGCCTCCCACAAGCTAAATCTTAGAAGCTTATATGTGACAAACATGCACATCATCCGTGATCCCACTGAATACAGATAAGAATCAAGAAGCTAAATGGCCTACTCCCATTAATGTATTCCAATGATATAGTGCTGCAGGACTAACAATCACGCTTTTAATAATGGTAAGCATCAGGGATTGATACTCAATACCTGATTGTGCCCTTTCAAAGCCAAATACCATACAACTCCATTTCAAAATCGCTTTCATTTACCCATTCTTCAAAAGACAGTACCCCTGGGTCCTCCATTCTTGAAGACCATCGTCACATCGTTGACATCCCTTTTCCCTCCAAAATAACTCACAATATCTCTCAAACATGTGCCCATCTCTCTCAAAAGTCATTTATATAAATGATTTGGATGTGAACACAGGAGGTATGGTTAATAAGTTTGCAGGTGACACCAAAATTGCAAGTAGACAGTGAAGAAGGTTACCTCAGAGTTCAATGGGACCTTTATCAGGTGGACCAATGGGCAGAAGAGTGGCAGATGAAGTTTAATTTAGTTAAATGTGAGGTGCTGCATTTTGGAAAGGCAAATCAGGACTTATACACTTAATGATAAAGTGCTGCGGAGTGTTGCTGAACAAAGAGACCTTGGAATGCAGATTCATAGTTCCTTGAAAGTGGAGTCCCAGGTAAACCGGGTAGTGAAGAAGGCATTTGGTATGCTTGCCTTTACTGGTCAGTGCATTGAGTATAGTAGTTGGGCGGTCACATTGCAGCTGTAGAGGACATTGGTTAAGCCACTTTTGGAATATTATGTTCAATTCTGGTCTCCCTGCCATGCGAAGGATGTTGTAAAACTTGAAAGGGTTTAGAAAAAATTTACAAGGATGTTGCCAGGGTTGAAGCGTTTGAGCTATAGCGACAGACTGAATAGATGGGCTATTTTCCCTGCAGAGTCAGAGACTGAGGGGTAACCTTATAGAGGTTTATAAAATCATGAGGGGCATGGATAGGGTGAATTGTCAAAGTCTTTTCCCTGCAGTGGGGGAATCCAGAATTAGAGGGCATAGGTTTAAGGTGAGAGGGGAAAGATTAAAAGGGACCTCAGGGGCAACATTTTTCATGCAGAGGGTGGTGCATGTATGGAATGAGCTGCCATAGGAAGTGGTGGAGGCAAGTACAATTACAACATTTAAAAGGCATCTGGATGGGTATGTGAATAGGAATGATTTAGAGGGATATGGGCCAAATGTTGGCAAATGGGGCTAGGTTAGTTTAGGATATCTGGTCGACATGGATGAGTTGGACAGAAGGGTCTGTTTTCATGTTGGACAGCTCTGTGACTCTATGACTAACTTGCTGGAATCTCTCTGATCAGGTTTTTTCCCCTACCACATACTGATATGTGATGATCAAAATCACAAATGACATTCTTTGTGACTGTGCATTATCCCATCTCACTCCTGGTGGCCTTTCTGGATACTCTGACACGGACCAAGGTATTATCCTCCTGACATTTTTCTCTACTAACAAACTAAATGGGAATGTACTCATTTGGCTCATACAACACACACAAACAAGAGTAGTCCACATGGCCCTTTGAGCTTGCTTTGTCATTCAATAAAATCATAGCTGATCTGATTTTAACCTCAGTCCTGCATTCCTGCATATCCCCAATAATCTTTCATCCCCTTGGTAATCAATCATCTATCTACCTCTGCCTTAACAATATTTAAAGATTCTGCACCTACTGCTTTTAGAATTCTGAAGATTCACAACTCTCTGAGGGGATTAAAAACCTTTCCTCATACCTGCTCTAATTGAGCAATCGCTTATTTTTAAATTGTGACACCTAGTTCGAGATTCTCCCACAATCCTTTCAACATTCACCTGTTTCAGTTCTCTCAGAATCGTATATGCTTCAATTAAGTCTCAATGAATCTTCTAAACTCTACAGGATATGGGCCTCACCTGTCTAGTCTTCCCTCATAAGGCAATCTACTTATTCCAAGTATTAGTTTAGCAAACCTTCTCTAAGTTGTTTTCAATACATCCTTCCATAAGTGACCTATACTCCCGATGTGGTCTCACCAATGCCCTGTACGACTGAAGCACAGCCTCTCTAATGCGGTATTCAATTCCCCTCATAATAATAAACCATAACATTCTATAAGCTTTCTTGATTGTTAAATATTAACTTTCTGTTATTCATGCATTAGGACACTCAGATCTCTCTGCACCACAAAGTTCCACAACCTCTCACTATTTAGATAATATTCTTTTTTTTTCTGTCAAAATAGACAATTTCACACTTGTACCCATTTGCCAGATCTCTGCCCACTCACTTAAGCTATCTATATTCCGATGTAGACTACTTATGTCCTCTTCCCAATTCACTTTTCTACCTATCTTTGTGTCATCAGCAAATTTAGCTACCGTATCTTTGGCCCCTTCATCTAAAAGGTAACCACTCATTTTTATTTAATCATAGCCAGAGCAACCCCAGCAATGTCTTCTCTTGTCCCTGCAATGTTAACTCTGAAGTCCCAAAGTAACATACCTAACCTTCCCTCATCTGTATACATTTGCAAAGACATAAGTGCTAACAAAGGCGCAGCCACGCTGGACAGATTGAAATCAAAACACATAACTTTTCTTTTGTGGAGAGAGTTTACTAACTTCAGTAATTTTATTCCTTTCATTCCCCATCCAGAGTTACAGGTACCTGTATGTGTGCTCAGACAATTACTAGCCACTGCATGTTTCTTTCTAACCTTAAAAATAGACATCAACAATTTTAAAAATGTGATTAATTAGACATTAAGGGTAGGGTCGACTTCATACGTGTTGAGGACCTCCGGGTTTACCTTTCAAATGACGTTGAACCCCTTGAACTACGTTTAGGTTGCCAAGCTGCTGGTCTAATATCGAGTGCTGGATGAACCAATCTTCTTGTCACTTCTGGCCTCAACTGCTCCAAAACTCGCCTAGTCAGCCTCCCATTCTTTATATACAAGCCCCGACACTGTCTTGTTCCTACCCATCTCCCAAAACTCAGTCAATCCCCAAATCGTTTACCCAGAAAGTGTCAGGCATATCTTCGGCTGTTAAGGAGCTAAGTTCTGGAATTCTCCCCTTAAATTCTCGGTCCTCCTGTATGACACTAATTAAAACCTACTTGTTTCACCACAGTTTTAATTATTTATTTTGATATCTCTTTCTTCAGCTTAAATGTCAATTTTTGTCTGATTATTCTTCCTTTGAAATGCCTTGGGCATATCCTTTCTTCAAAAGTACTTGCAATTGCAAAAATGCAATTTATCCTTAAGTTAGGTGCAAATGAAGCAGCTAATCCACAGCAATACCTAACTTTGGCTTTTAAATAACTCTTAACTGTCTCTCAAATCATTCCTGAGACTTACATTTACTGCTAACTCTAGACGGAAGAACATTTCAGATAACATTCATGCCATCAGGGTTGAGTTTACGTTTTATCAATTTGTACACAAGTACTGCAACTTAACTTGAAATATCTTTCACCTAATTCCTTACAGGACATTGTAATATTCCCATCATTTTTGCCCTTTCAAGTGTTAAAAGTCCAGGTTTTTCTAATTTTTCCTAATAACCTAATCCTAATATTAGAGATCAAACTTATGACACTTCTCTGCACCACTGTATTATATCCTTGCTATTTTGGTAACCGGAACTGAACATAATAAACAAGGAACCACCTGGTCAAAACAATGTACATCTATATAGAACCTAATAATAAAGCAAAATGTTCCAAGCTATCTGACAGGAACATTGTTAGAAATAAAATCATACCATATATTAATGTCTCGTGGCCTCAGACTTGGGCTCTAATTTCAGAATTCTGTTTGAAGATAGTAAGAACTGCCAATGCTGGAGTCAGAGATAACACAGCGTGGAACTGGAGGAACACAGCAGGCCAGGCAGCATCAGAGGAGTAGAAAAGTTGACGTTTTGGGTCGGGACCCTTTTTTTTT
>NC_063358.1:14396248-14468571 GCF_021869965.1 Rhincodon typus | reverse complement strand
CTGAAGAAGGGTCCCGACCTGAAACATCAACTTTCCTACTCCTCTGATGCTGCCTGGCCTGCTGTGTTCCTCTAGCTCCACACTGTGTTATCTAAGAATTCTGTTTTCTTAAATTGCAGCTGTCCAGCAGTCATTAAGTACTTTCCCCTGTTTTGCTCAACAGTGCCACGATGAGGCAAGAAGGAGTGAGCCGACTGCCCACTTTTCAATCTTCCTGATCAGTCACAGCAAAGGTTTAAAGTTGTTTTTAACAGAGTTTTACCTGTCATCAACCAAAAAGGTAAGTCACTGAGTTCTACTGTAGCAGTAGCGAGCCTATCACAAAGCTTTCTTGAGTTAAAATAAAGAATAAATTTATTACTTGCTAAGCCATGCACAAGCACACGTACAAAGGGACTAGGATCCAGTAGAATTGATTGTAAAAATAATTTAAAATTTAGAGCAGAAAATGGGTGCTGCCTGGAGGCAGCAGTGTGAGAAGCAGATATTAAACGGAAGGAGAAGCAGCAACAATAGGTGGTTGGCTTCTGCTTCCGGTTCCAGTGTGGTGCAGGTGATAACATTAGCAGCAATGACTTTCTGTTCCACTGTGTTAGCAAGAGATATAGCATTTCATGCCTCCTATGGGATGGCCTGGATGGTTTCACTGCCCTTGAGTAAAATGTTAATTTCAGCTCATATTGCCTATTGTTTAATTCACTTCAGTTTCATGAAACTTGACCAACCTGTGTGGGTGAGGTGATAACTTTGGCTATTTTAAGTCAGTGTTTTCAATCCCTTTGTAAAAGCATTTCAGTTCATGAATGTCTCAGGTATGTAATCGGCCAATGGGACTTGAAGATTGAGAGACAGTGGGGTACTGGTAACATCAGTGGACTCATAATCTAAGACCGCAGGCCCCTAATGTTCTGGGGACATGGGTCTGAAAACCATCATGGCAGATGGTAAAATTTGAATTGCCACCTGAATAACCGACCATGGGTTACCCTTGTTGATGTACGTTAAAAACCCATCTCATTCAATAAGGCCCTTTCAGGAAGGAGATTTGCCATTCTTGCCTTGTTTGGCTTACATATGATTCACAACCCCACAACAACATTATTAACTCTTAACTGCCGTTTGAAATGGACTTGTAAGCCACTCAGTTGTAATAGAAAATAAATGAAACTGATGGACCACCCAGAAAGGACAGAGGCACCGGAAACAACAAAAGAAAACATAGCCCTGATGACCATGCAAAGTCCTTCCCAACAACGTCCCGCAAGTATATGCCAAAATTGGTATAGCTAGTCAGACAACAACGTGAAATTGTCAAAACACATTTCTTACAATGTCCCAGATACCATCATTACCAGCCCTGGATAAGTAATTGTCCCACCAGTACGGCAGACCTAGCAAAGGGTGGCATATTAGTATATATTCAGGAAGGAGACAAGACTCTTCAACATTGATTCCATTTCCCATGAAGTCTCATGACATAAGATCAATAGTGGCAAGTAAACCTCCTGCCACTGCCCACCCTCAGCTGATGAATCAGAACTGCTCCACAATGAACACCACTTGAAAGAAGGACAGAAAGTGGTAAAGATACTCTGGTGGGGGAACTTCAATGTCCATTACTGAGAGTGGCAGCATACTGACCAAGCTGGCTGAGTTTTAAAGGAGATAGCTATGAGACTGGGTCTGCAGCAGATGGTGAAGAAATCAATAAGACGGGGAAATCTACTTGACCTCATCCACTGTCTAACTGTCATACATGCATCTGACCATAATAGAATTGGTATCTTAACAGTCTTTGTGCAAATGAAGTTCTGACTTCACAGTGAGTATACTCTCCATTTCGTGTGCACAACTACTGTGCTAAAGCTCCTCACCAAGCTGTTTCATGACAGTTACAACACCATAACACAGTTACTACCCAGCCATGTGAGAAATTGTTCAGGTATGTCCTGTCCACAAAAAGCAAGACAAACCCAACATGGCCATTAACCACTCCATAAGTCTACTCTTGATGCTCAGCAAAGTGATGGAAAGGTTCGTTGACAATGTCATCAAGTAGCACTTGCAGAGGAATAATCTGCTTACTGATGTTAAGTTTGTGATTTGCAAGTTCCTGGCATCACTATGGCTTTGATTCAAATATGGACAAAAAAGCTGAACTCCAAAGGAGAGGTGAGAATGGTTGCTCTCGATAGTATGGCGTCAAGGTGCATAGCAAAACTGATGTCAATGGAAATCCGAGGTAAAACTCACTGCTGTTTGGAGTCATGCCTAGTACAAAGGAAGGTGGTTGTGCTTGTTGGAAATCAATTACCTCAGTCCAGGGACAAATTTACAGGAGCTCCTCAGGGTAGTGTCCTAGATCAAATCATCTTTAGCTGCTTCATCAATGACTTCCCTCCATCATCATGTCAGAAGTGGTGATGTTTTCTGATGATTGTAGAATGTTCAGTATTGTTTGTGGCTCCTCAGAAACTGAAGTAGTCTGTATCCATATGCAGCAAGACCTGGACACCATTCAGGATTGGCTTATAAGTTGCAATAATATTTGTACCATACAAGTGCTAGGCAATGACCATCTCCAGAAAAAGAAACAGAAAATTGAACCATCACCCCATGACATTCAATGAAATCAGTACTGCTAAATCCCTCACAATCAACATCATAAAAGTTATTATTGACCTGAAACTGCAATAGACTGTTTGTGTAAATACAGTTGCTACAAGAGCAGGTTACAGGCCAGGCTAGGAATTCTGTGGTAAGTAATTCACCTCCAGTTTCTTCAGTTCCTGTCTATCATTTAAAAGGCACAAATCAGATACTCCCTACTTGCATGGATAAGCGAAGCTCCAACACAATCAAAAAAGCTTGACATCAACAAGTCAAAGCAGCTCACTTGATAAGCAGCCCATTTATCACCATTACCATGCATTCACTACCACTAATGTATAGTGGTAGCAACATGTATAATCCACAAGGTGCACTGCGGTAACTCACCAATGTTCCTTCAACAGTACCTTTCAAACCCATGAACTTATCACCTGGAAGGACAGGGACAGCACATGCTTGGGAACACCAATGCAGCAACGCCTGGACAATATCCAAATTTGGGCTGACAAGTGGCAAATAACATTCATGCTACGCAAGTGCCAGGCAATAACTACCTTCAACAACAGACAATCTCACCATTGCATCTTAACATTTAATGGCAACACCATCACTGATTCTCCATGAACAACATCCTTGGGGTTACCATTGACCAGAAACTGAATTGGGCTAGTCATATAAGTACTATTGCTACATGAGTAGGTTAGAGGCCAGGAACCGTGCAGTGAGTATCTGACCTCTTCACTCCCCAAAGAGATCGGCCACCCTTGATCTTTACCTGATGTCAATGACTGCTTCCTTATCTGAGGAGTCATGAATGGTGAACGTTTTGAGGTTACCAATGAACAGCCCCATTTCTGATCCTATGAAGGAGGAAAGTCATTGATGAAGAAGCTGATGATGGTTGGGCCAGAGACACCACTCACAGGAACTCCTGCACAGGTGTCCTGGAGCTGAAATGACTGATCTCAAACAACCATAACCATCTACCTTTGTGGCAGGCATGACTCAAACCAACACTGAGTTTTCTCCTAAATCCCATTCATTCCCATTTTCCTCGGGCTTCTTCATATCACACTTGTTCAGTGTGGCCTTGTTGTCAATGGCAATCACTCTCACCCCACTGTCACAGGACAGCAACACCACTTTCTGGAGAAGTAGGCATCAAGAGTTAGAAACAATTTTAATCAGAAACACTTGTCTTTCCTGTCAGAAATAGAAATATCTAATATTATAGAAATAAAATTTAGTGGGTATCAATGTAGCTCAATTATGCTAATATTAATTTGACAATTTGAACATTTTAATTCTGCTTACAGTACATTTTTTCTTCTTTTTTGTCCAGCTTCACTTTCTATTATTTTAACAGTAGCTAGTATGCTCTATTCTGATTGAGAACCAGTCCTCCAGTCTGAAGGTCAAAGCCATATTTAAAAATTATGATGTGAAAAGTGCCTGTGGAAAATGTCTTTTACATTTCCTCATTATTTTATTCCATAAAGAGCAGAAACAGCAGTCACAGAAGTGCAAAGACAGATCAATGATTATGTTTTTCTTACTGAGCATACAGCCACATCCAGGGTAATAAAATCCAATCATACACTGAGGCAGAAAAGAAGAAAAAGCTCCTTGTAGTCATAAACAATCACAGATTGAGGTGAGTGGAGAGGAATGAAAAGTTTATCCACAGTTTGGAAAATCACACAACTGCACTGACTGTAATGCATAACAAACAAACTGCAGACATAAAGTTGTGAAGATTTGTAATTGATTCAGTGCAACGCAGATGTACTAGTGGCATTCAATGATACATTGAAATTATAATAACAAGTAACTACATCAGAAATACAGAACACTTTATTTGTAAATGGGGCTTCAGCATTGCTGGCAAGGGCTGCAATATTTATTGGCCATCAACCCTAACTGTCCTCCTAAATCACTAAAGCTCATGCAGTGTAGATGCAGTTGCTGTTAGGAAGGACATTTCAGGAATGAAATGAACCAGCGAAGTGAAGAAAGGGCAATATGGTTTCTGTGTCAGGATGACGTGATTTAAAGAACTTACAGATAATGGTTTTCCCATCTATCTACTACCTTTGACTATGTAGATGTTAGAGTTTGAGGTTTTGGAGGGTACAGCTGAAGTAGTTTAGGCAAGTAGTTTTGGCATATAGTATATCTTGCAACCGCTGTGCACTAATCAGAGAATCATAAATCCCTACAGTGTGGAAACAGGCCATTTGGCACAACAGGTCCACACTGCCCTGTCAAAGAGCATCCCACCCAGCCCCATTCCACTAACGCTGCATTAACCATGTCTAACATACCTAACCTAAATATCCCTGGGCACTATGGGACAATTTAGCATGGCCAATCCACCTACTCTGCACATCTTTGGACTGTGGGAAGAAACCCACGCAGACATGGGGAGAACGTGCAAACTCCACACAGACAGTCACCTGAGACTAGAATCGAACCTGGGTCCCTGGCGCTGTGAGGCAAGAGTGCTAACCACTGAGCCACCGTGCCGCTAATGGTGGACAAAGTGAATGTTTACTAATGAATATTAATCAAGAAGGAATTAATTAGGGGACACTTTGGCATGTGGGCCAATGCAAAAAAAGAGGCCAGAGGTGTACTGGGCAAATGCTATAAAAAGATTGAAAATATGGGCAAACGGTATCCCAACAACAGCTGGGAACATGGGAAAACCACCTCAAAAATGGAATAGTCCCATAAAATCTGGGATAGTAGGTTAATCTGGTGCCACCATCTTAATGTTATTGGAACAGCACTCATGCAGGCAAGTGGACACCTGCTTGCCCCTTGGAGATAGTGGACAGTTTGAGGGGGTTTAGGTGGTAAGCTATATAGTAGAATTTCCAGCTTCTCCCCTACCCTTACATTCAGTATTTACGTGGTTGCTCCAGTTATGTTTGTAGTCAGAGTTTTGATGGTGAGGCATTCAGCAAGGGTTGTATTCTCTACTGTTTTTGTCTGGAACTTTTGTGGCATATTATTGTTTGCCACTTAACAGCACAAACCTGAATGTTATTCAGGTTTTCTGCAAGCACAGACTCTTCATTTTTAGAGGAGTTATCAGTGGAACTGAATACTGTTCGATTCTGACCAATGTTAGAAGGAAGGGGATGATGAAGTCACTAAAGATTGTTAGGCCTACAGAACTGCCTTGAGGAACATTGCTTGCAGGACTGAATAACTCATAAATGTAAATCAATGATATGTTAACACCTCAGGCTAAAGTAGTTTTCATCTCAGTCCATAAGAGGGCCCTCCATCTTAAAAATTTCATAGTTAACACAACATCAAAAATATGAGTTCTGACAACACATACTAAACAAATCTTACCCTGTAGTAATACAGTTCACCCCAGACCTCAACATTACAAGATTAAGAAAGCTACTATTGCTGATAGATGATGTCAGCGCTAATAGCTGGCAAGAGGGACCATAATTTCCCACTTCCTTCCTAAGCAGTCTATTTAAAAATATATTTACATTTACAGCTTGTGACACTTGCAACTGTTATTGAGATGCCATTTACGTATGATCTTTTTTGGATGAAGTTCTGGTAATCTTAGAAGCTAAGATACCTAAGTCCAGAGAAAGATTTTTGATTACCTTACACTGTCCTATACGTGGACTATAAATTTTCTCAGAATCAATCCGAAGTGATTCTTCCTTTTAAGAGTTTATTCCTGTTTTATATTCAGCCTGGCAACTAGCAAACTTAGAACTGTCATTCGCAGTGAGGTTTTACTGTCCTGGAGAATCTCCCTCTAGACCCAGGTGGGTAACATTTTCAGCCTCATTTTAACTCCCCAAGAATTGGATCTTTCCAAACCGAGCATGAATTTCCCCTCACATTCCCGCACAGGTAAACACAAAACAGAATTTATTTTCTTTGGTTAAGTTCAAATTATTTCGAGTCTTTTGCTTATTACTGCAAGGCCCAATAAGTTTTCTCATACTTTCTTACCAAACTCGTCTCATTAATTACGTACCCTGAACCTATGGCATCTCTCACATCTGATCTTCACCCCATCTTACCATGCTCTGTTCCTGGAACAACTCCACATTTGGCAAATATCTGCTGTGAGACTGGCATCCCTTACACCGACGCCATTTTTAAAAGTCTGGACGAACACTGGCTTTCTGAAGCTGTCCTGCTTGATCAAATATGGAATCTGAATATGGCAGAGAAAGGGAAGTTAGATCCGTGATTCTTCAAATGGGACCTGGTGAACGGGGTCCAGAGGAGAGTTGTCCTCTTCCCAGAGGACTGGCAGAGGAGGTCGTGCCACCAGACCATGACAGCCTGGTATGAGCTCATCACCTGGATCATTGCCATCTTCAGGGTGCAGGGGAAAGCCTTGCAATGCAGAAAGAAGGTCAATGACTTCCTTCGCTACGCCAGGGCAAGTGCCACACTCTTCTGTCTGTCACCTCACACTATCTCGGCATTACACCTTCTCCCACCAAGGCTCATGCTCTGCCACTCTCCATTTCCTGCTACACCTTCTCTCACTCAGTTTCCCCCCCCGCCAACCTCCCATACCACTACTCCTGCCTCTTCAGTCCTTTGGCGCACCTTATCACCTTTCCCCCATTTGCACCAACATGAACAGCTGTGCCACACACTAAAATTTCATTCATAGAGTGATATAGCATGGAAACCGACCCTTCCATCCAACCAGTCCATGCCCAACATAATCCCAAACTAAACTAGTCCCACCTACCTGCTCTTGGTCCATATCCCTCCAAACCTTTCCTATTCATATATCCACCCAAATGTCTTTTAAACATTGTAGTTGTACCCGCATCCACCACTTCATCAGGAAGTTCATTCCACATGCGAACCACCTTCTGTGTAAAAAAAGTCCTCATCTTAGGGAAAAGACAATTACTATCAACTCTATCCAGCCTTTTTTTATAACTCTGGTGAACCCTCTCTGACTTGATAGTATCCTTCCTATAACTGGGCAACCAGAACTGGACACAGTATTCCAGAAGAGGCCTTACCAAAGTCCTGTACAGCTCTAGCATAACATCCCAACTCCATTACTAAAAGGACTGCGAACCACCCTCTGCGTAAAAAAATTTGCCTCAAGTCTTTTTTAAATCTCTCTCCTCTCACCTTAAAAATGTGCCCCCAGTCTTGAAATTCCCCATCCTAGGGAAAACACTACTACTATCAACTCTATCTATACCTCTCATTATTTTATAAGCTTCTTTCAGGTCACCTTTCAACCTCCTATACTCCAGTGAAAAAAGTCCTAGCCTATACAGCCTTTCTTTATAACTCTGTTGAACTCTCTCCAGCTTGATAGTATCCTTCCTATAACTGGGCAACCAGAACTGGACACAGTATTCCAGAAGAGGCCTTACCAATGTCCTGTACAACCCTAACATAACATCCCAACTCCATTACTAAAAGGAGCGAGCAATGAAGGCAAGCATGCCAAACGTCTTTTTAGCCATCCTGTCTATATGTGATGCAAACTTTAAAGAATTATGTACCTGCAGCCCGAGGTCCATCTGTTCTACAACGCTACCCAAGGCTCTACTATTAATCAGATAAGCCCTACCCTTGTTTGTTGTACCAAAATGCAATACCTTGCATTTATCCAGATTGAACTCCATCTGCCATTTCTCAGCCCATTGACCCATTTGATCAAGATCCCTTTGCAATCTTAGAAAACCTTCTTCACTGTCTACAGTGCCACCAATTTTGATGTCATCCGCAAACTTACAAGCCATGCTTTGTATATGCTCATCCAAATCATTTATATAAATAACAAACAAAAGGGGACCCAGAACTGATCCCTTTGGAACACCACTGGTCACAGGCCTCCAGTCCAAAAAGCAACCCTCCACCATTACTCTCTGTCTCCTGCTTTTAAGGCAATTATATATCCAACTGGCAAGCTCACCCTGAATCCCAGGTGACCTAACTTCTATTAATTAGTCTATCATGCAGAACCTTGTCAAAGGCTTTACTAATATCCAAATAAACAACATTTACTGCTCTGCCATCATCAACCTTTTTGGTGACTTCTTCAAAAAACTCAATCAAGTTTGTGAGACACGATTTTCCTCACACAAACCATGCTGACTATCCCTAATCAATTTTTGCCCCTCTAAATGTCCATAATCACCTCCAACAATTTACCCACAACCGAAGTCAGACTCACAGGTCTATAGTTCCCCGGTTTCTCCTTACAACCTTTCTTAAACAAAGGTACAACGTTAGCCACCTCCAGTCATCAGGCACCTCACCCACAGTTACAGAGGATGCCCTCTTTTGTTCATTAAAGAAAACAGCTCATAATCTTACACTACTTCCAATCACTTGACCACGATGGTTTCTCTTTCTTTTGTCTTACAGGTTCCACCAACCTGCTCATGGTTCCTGTGGAGAAATGCCTGGTTTTCCCAGAATCACCAGCATCTACCTCTCAGGACTTGAGTATGGAGGACTGAGAGGAAGCATTGGCCGGGTTCCACTAATGGCTCTGCCAGCTCAGATACTGAGAATTGTTAGCATCTACCTCTGAGGACTTGAGTATGGAGAACTGAGAGGAAGCATTGGCAAGGTTTCCACCCATGGCCCTGCCAGCCCAGATACTGACACATCAGGGGGAACCATAGATGTATACTGTTTGGGTACACAACATGGTGAGCACCTCATAGTGAAACTAGCTAAGGAAACAGTCCAGAAAGCTGGCACTTGCAGAACTGCTGGAGACCAAATATCTGCTCAACCCTAGCAAAAAGATGACCCTGTGGTGTCTGTAATCAGGGACTTAATCCAATGCAAGTGACTTTACCGAACGAAGGAGCAGTACTCCGAAAGCTTGCGATTTCAAATAAACCTGTTGGATTATAACATGGCGTTCTGTGACTTCTGACTTTGGGAGGAACAGGAAGAATATGAGCCCATACCAGTCACATGTGAGCCCACTCTGTCAAGAGTATTGACCACGATCAGGCATCTGGTCAGGGTGGTCACAGTCAGGGGTCTGTGCATCTGCAGTGCAGGGTGTGGGCCATGGTCAATCTGTTGGCTCTGTAATTGCAATTTCTTCCCCACTGCACACTTTTGATTTATATCATGATGGAAAGTGATAGCGAATGCTCCTCTGCCAGTGGTTTCCAGCCTTTGCCTGTAACAGCGAGGCCCCAAACATCTATATTGCCTTCCTAGTAAACTATCCTGTGAACCCTACAGACTTCACACATCCCAAAGTCCCCAACTAAACCATCTAAATGTGCTATACCTGCCAACCCAGCTCCTAGCATACGAGGTAGCCATGTTCACTGTCTTCCCCTAGTCACCTTGAAACCAGCGTGCTCCTGTCCATGGATGATCCCCCACCTCCTGCATTGCACCCTTCCCAGCCATTATTTACTGCCTCAAACGCCTTGAAAATCCTGCTGCATCTGTTTACAATCACACTGTGCTCTTGCCCAGAGTCTGCAGTCCCAAAGAATAACTTGTTCAGGCTCAGTCCCTAGGCAACAGCTGCACTTGCACCATGTGGATGGACTAGCCAGGCTGACCATGGACCACCGCCTTGATTGGCATGACCAAGCAGCCCCAGGCAAGATGTGCCCAGACCTCTGACTGGTGTCTACATATCTCCCCAGCCACACTAGCCCAACACCTCACCTCAAACTTGCGGTTACAGAGCCAACAGATTGATCATGGCCCATACCCTGGACTGCAGAAGCACAGACCCCTGACCATAAACATCCTGGCGAGATGCCTGACCATGGTCAATACTCTTGACTGGCATGGGAGACTGCCCTTATTGGGTCCCCCAACTGATGGATGCCTCCATGAATTTCAGTTAGGACTTTACCTCTAAGATTTTGCAACTGTTGCTTACTATACAAGCAGTGTGTTTGCTGTGTAAGCTGCTGCCCAATTGTAGATGTGTGACATTAACAGAGCACACTGTTGTGGAGCAAGGTGTGTATCCCCTCGACCAAGAACTGCTTTGCAGCAGGGTAAGCGGCCTGTTTTTGTGATTGTGCTAATCAGCGAGACAGGGCAAAACAAGACATGGCAGGGAAGCTGCGACCATGCCAGTAGGCACTAAATGAGTGAACACTGAGAGAGCATGCAAACAGACCTGAGATACAGCCTAATCCAGTTTACTAGCTAGGTGCCTATCCCTTTGCACAAGGTGACTCTGCTGAAGCCTTTCAAGGTTCGTTGCTGGTGCACCCTGCAATGCAAGTCTGAGCACACTGTCAGTGAATAGGAGAAGCATGAAGCTGGTCATGATGCATTGGCAGATCCCTGATGACCATGTCCACGAAGGAGGGGTGTGTTTCTTGGTGCCCACTGATCATGCCCCAGGCTGCACTTTGGTCATTGACAACAAGGAGGTGTCACAGTGCAAACATGATATTAATTAGCTAGGTTTATGATTTGGTTTCCTTGTTAAGTTTTCATGATATCTAGCTCATTTTATGGGTTGCCTAAAGTGGAAAGCTGAATATTAACTTGGGATGCTGTGGCATAACAAGGGATTCAACAAACATTAATATTCTCATCTTGTTATGTCACTTGTGAAAAGCGTAAAAGATGATCTGACCTTGAGATGGACCTTAATAAAAACCAAAAGAACTGCGGATGCTGTAAATCAGGAACAAAAACAGAGGTTGCTGGAAAAGCTCAGCAGGTCTGGCAGCATCTGTGAAGAAAAAGAACCTGAGGAAGGGCCACCAGGAAATGTTAACTGTGATTTTTTTCTTCACAGATGCTGCCAGACCTGCTGAGCTTTTCCAGCAACCTCTGTTTTTGCTTGAGATGGACCTTGTTAGAATTCTTGTCTGTTTCTGCCACACATCTTGCCATAGCCCACATTATTCAGACCTGTATAGGATTCTGCCCATAGAGACTTTATTGCCTCTATCTGCTTCCTCTTTCCCGGATCCAGGCAATCGCAAAATACTGTTTGTATTGAATAATATTTTAGGAAAGCCTGTAACCTGAACTTATATTGGTTTGCTTTGCTTCTTTCCTCATTGTAAATAATTCACACAACCCTTTTACCTAGATAGAAATGCTAATAGCTATCTGCAGGAGTCTAGTTCTCTTTCACCTTGGAAGTAAAGAGATAATTTAAAGGACAACTGTTTACAAGCAAACATTTTTGACACTTATCTGGGACCTTCGAGATTTATAGTCTCCACTATTATGGCACAGGCTGCTGCTATTGGCTCTAAAAGGAAAACATTCATACCTCCCAATAAAACAATCTAAGCTTCCCTTGGCCTCTGACAATCAAAAAAGAATAGGTCTACTGTCAGGCAGACCTCAGAACTGAACACATGCACATTATAAAACTTATTATACCCAACATGAGAAGTCACAAGTGCGTGTTTTATACCAAGATTGATGCCATTCAATTATTTGTTATTGGCTATAATTTTAGTTTTCAGCTGAGATAACCATTAATGAGTTCATCAATGATGTAAAATAAGTGTGTTAATTTGTGATTTATACTTTACAAGCAGTGATTTCATTTTTCTCTAGCACCCTCACTCCCACCAAACCTGATAACGTTTAGGTATAGTTCTGTTGGTAGGTGCTTCTCTTTGGACACCACAGACCGTTACTTTTCAGTAGGGGGTATTGAATGATTGTCAACTGATAATGACTGAATATGTGAATTGAATTGAATAATTCAATAGAATATGTTTCAATTTTGTTTGCAGTATGTTTCAATCTTAGTCAGATGTTCACATGCTCTTTAAGCAGGGGTTACTTGTGATGAATAGAAATTTGATTGTTTTCACAATTCAGTTCCTATTACTCAACAGAGAGGCAGGACTAAATCTAAGACTATGTGGGTTATCATTAAATCATGAGAAGGGATAATTCTAAAAATGCAATAACAAGGTTGCTCGGTTAGCTCAGTTGGCTGGAAACTGGTTTGCAATGCAAAGTGATGCCAATTTCCACACCAGCTGTGGGTACCATGAAAGACTCTATTTCTCAATGTCTCCCCTCGCCTGAGGTGTGGTGACCCTCAGGTTAAACACCACCAGTCAGCTCTCTCTAATGAGTGAGCAGTCTAATGGTCCGTTGACTGTGGTGACTTTACCTTATCTAATAACAAAGTGCATTTTATTCCTTGTGTCAAAATTAGTTACTTGTAAATTATTGCTTCCTGGCCTTTTATCTTTTTAATGAATTCTCCTCTTCTCCCTTCCCTGTTTCCAATTTCAGAAGGTGCAGCACTTTCACACAAAGATTTAATGGTGTAAATAAAATTCTGGGACAGTCTCCAAATCTCTGAGGAAGGGTGTAAGAATTTTTGAATTCTGTTAGAAGAGATGAAACAACAGAAAAAATATTTAAGTGGTATAACAAAGTGGCCAACAATCATTTTTTAAATAGTCATTTGGCAGAACAGAACTTGCATACTGCTGAGAAAAAGGATGCTCCATTAAAGCTATCATCTTGCACTCCTCAGGGCAAATGGAAGAACGCTAATTATCTAAGCAAGCAAGAATTCATATTGGATAAGATAAAGGTGCTAATTGGTTGGAAAGTCAACTCTGATTGATGTTTTGCCATGGAGAATGCAACAAGTAACAGCTGACCCCCACAGTTTGTTTAATTAAACAGAAGGGACAAATATCTGTACATTTTTCTTTGTTCATGCAGACAACAGGTCCTTGCACATGTGTGGCAGCTAATGAGCACTGGTGAGTTACATTACATTGGTCATTAGTGTAATTCCTAACACATTCAGGAAGAATCAGCAAGTTCTGTAATTTAGACATTATGTTCTGAGCTGTACGGGTGAATGAATTTCAGTCCTGGTGTGATGCCAGGTACATATGCTATATGTACCAACAATTGGTAGATCGGGTCAAACAGCACATCCCTTCAGCTCTTTGCAAAAGGCAGAGTACTCAATGTAATCAATCAGTCTGTGTTTGCAAAACTGAGGTCATACCTGTCTACAGTCATTGACAGAATGCAACTCATTTCTCCAGAAAAGAAAAGATTGAGGACTGACTGAATAAAGATCTTTAAGTTTATGAAAGGAATTCAGGGGCAGATTTAGAGAAGATGCATGGACCTGTGAGAGAAACAGACTAGGAGCCATAAACACACAATAGTCATAAATAAATTCAAAATAAAATTCAGCAGAAACCTTTTTATCAACAGAGTGGCTAGAATGTGAAAATCAGATGGTGGTGTTGAGGCAAATATCATAGTTCCCTTTTAAGGGGCAACTAGATAAATATATAAGGAAAAAGAACAGGATATGTTAACAGCATTAGATGAAATAGGATGAAAAGAGGTTCATAGGCAACATAGAGATCAGCATGGACCAGTTACACACAATAGCCTGTTTCAATACCACAAATGCAATGTACTGTAATTCCATGTACCCTAAGCAATGTAGCAGCTGAGGTTTTAAGTTTGCTCTTAATATTCCAGGTCTACAAGCAGCAGCTAGATGTTACCCAAGCTTTCTGTTCATTATTTCTTGCATGTTTACTTGCATTAGGCAACAACTGGTTTGGACTCAACTGCAATGTTGCCCTCCACACCAACAAAGAAGTATTAATTGACATTAGCATCTATATTCACGCTCACAAAGAATAATAATTTCTGGTGAGATACTAGAATATAACTGGTATCTTTATCCCATCATAAACTGAAGATCTTCAAGAGTGAAGAGAATTGTCAGACACGAGTGAATACAAAAGGAGCATAAGGAAAGAATATTTTACTAAGTTATTTTACTCTATCTTTCCAACAGCCAAGTTCCACTTTTGCAAGTCTGCTATTTCAAAAGAGAAAACTGTGCCAATATTTTATCTAGTTAAGTTTAATATGCATAGAAACATCCAACAAATAGTAGGGAAGAATGACCAGCTAATTCTTTTCTGCATTACTGGTTGAGAGGGCACAAAGAGATCCTGATTCTATTTTCAAATAATGCGAAATGACTTTTCACATTTTAAAAAAGATGTAGTTGTAGCCCTTAAGATTAAAGGGATCAAGGGATCTGGGGAGAAAAGAGGAGCCGGGTACTGAGTTGGATGATCAGCCATTGAATGGTGGAGCCAGGCTCAAAGGGTCAAATGGCATACTTCTGCTCTTATATTCTGTGTGTGTGTGTGTGTGTGTGTGTGTGTGTGTGTGTGTCTATTAACGTGAACAGGTAACTGGATTATGGTTTAAGGTCTGCACTGACATTGGCTGTGAGCTTGGACTAGCTCTAAACTCCTAGAGGCCCATTTTAATCAGTAACCTTATTACCCAAGATGTGAATGCTACTACTGAATCAAGCTAAGACTGGGCTTTTAGCCCCTGCTGGAGGCAGGCTTGGGAGTCAAGGATTGTAGGCACTGAAATATCATCTGCAAGCGTTTTGGTATCCCATTTTCATCTTGCCACAGGCCAGATTTTCAGATACAGACTAGGGGGTGCTAGGGCAGCAGTTCAGCCTGCCCACATCCAGTGGATAGCCCACAAGGCCTGAAATACAATTAAGGCTAATTAAAGGTGGTCGACAGGAATTTTCCCATCAGCTTCCAGGCTTCTGCTAGCGATGGGAGCCAGTTTAACTTCCTGGAGGTCATCTCCCAGTGGCAGGACTCGCTGCAGCAGTAGTCACTGCTCAATTAGCAGAGAGGATTAATGATAATGACACATCATTTCTCAACCACAGCTTGCCTGGTTGCAGAAAATATTTGCAACTAAACTTTTAAAAATTGGAAATAACGCATTTCTATTTGAAGCCTTTCATCGCATTTACTTTCCACTGGATTCTGCTGCTCCCTTCAAGCTAGAAGGCTGAATTGTCCTCCAGCATCAAGAACTTGCCCAGTTGTCCTTAATTAAGTCTGTCCTCTGGCCATTTATTGCCTGCTGTGGGGTGACTCACAAAGAGTGACAGTTTGCCACTTTATATTTTTTGAATTGCAGAGATTAGAAGCCCAGAGGAAAGGCTCTTGCCCTAATCCACATTACTAGTGAACAAACTTTCAATATAGAAATTTTATAGAACTTGCTCTTGAAAGAAAAAGGTAAAGCAGTGAGATCTCCTGCGGACAAACACTGCTATGGCCAATTATTTTCGACCCATTTTATTATCATGTAATTAATTCTATTATTTTATTAAACAAACTAACAACTTTTTAGATATCATTCATGGGATGTGGCTGTCACTGGTTAGGCCAGCATTTATTGATCATCCCTAACTGCTCTGGAAAAGTTGTTGGTGAGCTGTCCCCTTGTAGAACTACAGCCCTTAAAGCATAGAGACACTCACAGAGCTGACAGGTCGGGAGAACCAAGTCTTTGATCCAGTGACAATGAGGGAATGGTGTTATATTTCCAATTTAGATTCAGATGGTGGTATTCCCATGCATCTGCTACCCTAGACCTTCCAGGCGATAGAAGTTATGGGTTTGAAGGTGCTGTTGATAAAACTTCAGTGAGTTATTATGTAGCATCTTGCATCTTCCCTCATCAGTGGTGAGGGAAGTGAATATTGAAGGTGGTGGCTGGTGTGCTAATCAAACATATAGCTTAGTCCTGGATGGTGCTGGGCTTCTTAAATGTTGTTAGAGCTGCAGTCATCCAGGCAAGTGGAGGGTATTCCATTATACTTCTGACTTGTGCCTTGGAGATGATAGACAGGCAGTGGGGAGACAAGAGGTAAATAACTGGTCACAGAATTCATGGCCTCGACCCTGATGTTGCAGCCACAATATGTATCTGGCTGGTCCAGTTCAGTATCTGGTCAATGGTAACTCCCAGCATGTTGGAGTGGGGTTTCAGCAACGGTAATGCTATTGGCTAGGTTCTTCCTTGTTGAAAATGGTCGCTGTCTAGCACTTGTGTGGACTGAATCTTGCTTGCTACTTATCAGTTCAAGCTCAAACATTCTGCAGGTATTGCTGCGTCTAGTCTCAAACTTTAGGGATTTTATATGAGTGTAGTAGATGATGCTGAATGTAATGAATTTGTAAGGAGATCTCAGTTACCTGTAAAAATAATAGGGTGATTATGGATTGGGATTTTAACTTTCCAAACATAGACTGGGATTGCCATAGTGTTACGGGCTAACATGGAGAGGAATTTGTTAAGTGTGTACACGAAAATTTAATCATTCAGTATGTGGACGCACTGACTACAAAAGGTGCAAAACATGACCTACTCTTGGGAAATAAGGCAGGGCAGGCAACTGAGGTGTCAATGAGGAGCAACTTGGGGCCAGTGTCCATAATTCTGTTAGTTTTAAAATAACGATGGAAAAAGATAGACCGGATCTAAAAGTTAAAGTTTTAAATTGGAGTAAGGCCAATTTTGACAGTATCAGGCAAGAATTTTCAAAAGTTGACTGGGGGAGGATGTTTGCAGGCAAAAGGTCGGCTGGAAAATGAAATGCCTTCAAAAATGACACAACAAGAGTCCAGAGACAGTATGTTCTTGTTAGGGCGAAGGGTAAGGCTGGTAGGGAATACTGGATGACGAGAGAAATTGAGGTTTTGGTCAAGTGTAAGAAGAAGGCCTATGACAGATATAGGCAGCAGAGATTGAGTGAATCCCAAGAAGAGTATAAAGGCAGTAGGAGTATCCTTAAGAGGGAAAGTCAGGAGGGCAAAAAGGGGACATGAGATAGCTTTGGTAAATACAGTTAAGGAGAATCTGAAGGGATTCTACAAATAAATCAAGGACAAAAGGGTAACTAGGGAGAGAATAGGGCCCCTTAAAGATCAGCAAGGCAACGTATGTGTGGAACTGCAGGAGATGGGGGAGATACTAAACAAGTATTTTGCATCAGTAGTTACTGTGCAGAAGGATATGGAAGATAGAGAACGTGGGGAAATAAATAGTGACATTTTGAAAAACGTCCATATTACAAAAGAAGAGATGCTGGATGTCTTATAAAATTCCTGGGACCTGATCAGGTGTACCCTACTCTATGTGAAGCTAGGGAAGTGATTGCTGGGCCCCTTACTGAGATATTTTTATTATTGATAGCCACAGATGAGGTTCCGGGAGACTGGAGGTTGGCTAACGTGGTGCCACTGTTTAAGAAAGATGGTAAGGTAAAGCCAGGATACTATGGACCAGTGAGCCTAACATCGGTGTAGGCAAGTTGATGGAGGGAATCCTGAGGCACAGGATTTACATGCATTTGGAAAGGCAAGGACTGATTAGGGATAGTCAACATGGCTTTGTGTATGGGAAATGATGTCTCACTAACTTGATTGAGTTTTTTGAAGAAGTAACAAAGACGATTGATGAGGGCAGAGCGGTGGACATGGTCTATATGGACTTCAGTAAGGCGTTCAACAAGGTTCCTTGTGGTAGACTGGTTAGCAAGGTTAGATCACATAGAATACAGGGAGAACTAGTCAATTGGATACAGAACTGGCTCGAAGAAAGCAGGCAGAGGGTTATGGTGGACGGTTGCTTTTCAGACTGGAGGCCTGTGACCAGCGGTGTGTCACAGGCTTGGTGTTGGGTCCAATGCTTTGCGTCATTTTATATAAATGATTTGGATGTGCACATAGGAGGTATGGTCAGTAAGTTTGTAGATGACACCAAAATTGGAAGTAGACAGTGAAGAACGTTACATCAGAGTTCAATGGGATCTTGATCAGATGGCCAATAGGCCGAGGAGTGGCAGATGGAGTTTAATTTAGATAAATGTGAGGTGCTGCATTTTGGAAAGGCAAATCATGGCAGGACTTATACACTTAATGGTAAGGTCCTGGGAAATGTTGCTGAACAAAAAGACTTTGGAGAGTAGATTCATAGTTCCTTGAAACTGGAGTCCCAGGCAGATAGTGAAGAAGGAATTTGGTATGCTTGCCTTTATTGGTCTGTACATTGAGTATAGGAGTTGGGAGGTCGTGTTGCGGTTGTACAGGACATTGGTTCAGCCACTTTTGGAATACTGTGCTCAATTCTGGTCTCCCTGCTATGGAAAGGATGTTGTGAAACTTGAAAGAGTTCAGAAAAGATTTATAAGAATGTTGGAGTGTTTGAGCTATAGGGAGAGGCTGAATAGGTTGGGACCATTTTCCCTGGTGCATCGGAAGCCGTGGGGTGACCTTAAAGAAGTTTATAAAATCATGAAGGGCATAAATAGGGTAAATAGACAAGGTGTTTTTTCTGGGGTGGGGGAGTCCAAAACTGGAGGGCATTGGTTTAAGGTGAGAGGGGAAAGATTTAGAAGGGACCTAAGGGGCAACTTTTTCACGCAGAGGGTGGTGCATGTATGGAATGAGCTGCCAGAGGAAGTGACGGAGGCTGGTAAAACTACAACATTTAAAAAGCATTTGGATGGGTATATGAATGGGAAGGGTTTACAGGGATATGGGCCAAGTACTGGCAAATGGGATTAGATTTATTTAGGATATCTGGACCAAAGGGTCCGTTTCCATACTGTACATCTCTGTGACTCGAGGTTTCTAAATGCAAGCATCAGCAAACATCCTCTCTTCTCACCTTATAATGGAGTTTCATCAATGAACCAACTTGAGATGGTTGGGCCTAGGGACACTACTCTGAGGAACTTCTGCAGTGATGTCCTAGGGCTGAGATGATCGATCAACAACCACAGCCATCTTCCTTTGTGTTATGTATGATTCAAACCAACGGAGATCTTGCCCTTACCCGTGATTCCCACTGATTGTAGTTTTGCTAGGGCTTCTTGATGTCATCCTCAGTCAAATACTGCCACGAGGAAGCAAGGACAGTTACTCACACCTCACCTCTGGAGTTCTGCTCTTTTGTCTATGTTTGGGCCAAGGCCATAAGGAGGTCAATAGCTGAGTAACCCTGGCAAAATCCAAATTGAGGGCGCAGGTTATTCTGTTGCAAGTGCTGCTTGGTAGCATTGTTGATGACCACTTCTTTCGCTTTGCTGATGATCAAGAGCTGACTGTTAGGACGGTGGTTGGCCAGGTTGGAACTGTCCTGCTTTCTGTGGACAGGACATCCCTGGGCAATTTTTCACAAATAGATTACATACAGTAAATTTTGTATTAAATTTGCTGTTAAAAATTCTCACCTTCTTCCCCCATATCATAGGAACTCATATGCTCATGTTCCCTCTGACAAAAGATTCCTCCAGTCCCTACCCTTGACTTTGTATCAATTGTACAAGTCTCTCCCCAAAATAGATAAAGACCAAACCACAAATTCCCTAATCCCTAAACTAATCTGCAATTAGCTAAAGCCAGTGAGACAGTGGATGTTTTAGCCACAACACTATTCAGCAACTATAGTGCACAATGGAGATTTACAAGTTGCAGCAACGAAAACATTGACGCTTTACCATTGAAGCTTCAGGGTCAACTACCACTTAAAATTCAAAGCTAATTCAGCCTATGCAACATTATGTGATATCTTACAATGCACTTGAACAGCACTCACAATACTTTTTCAAGTACAATACTATCGATGTTCCTCCTGCCATTCATGCATTGTGCAACCAGTACATCTCTTTAAAACATGCATCACTGTTAGCCTTGTAACATCTTTGCTTTCACTTTGCTGAAACAACACTTAATAACATGACAATCTTAGGACAAGTTGCTCCTTAAAACAGTATCACTTTAGTTACAAACACAAAACGATTTTCTTTCACTATCTTTAATCTAACCAACAGTGATGAACTTGCAAACAGATGTACAAGTACCTGAACAAATTTTGATGAGTCCAAGTTGCAGATTTCAGGTTGGCATTTTTTACGTCGATTAATGGAAAATATCTTGCGAAGATTGAACCTTTTTGGCTCCTTTTCCATAATTTTGCCATTTAGACAGCTGGGATGGCCTGCATATTGTACTGCATATGTACAAACACAGCGTACGAGGATGCTAAAGCTTTAAATGATATTTAAATGGACTATCTAACTAACTTATACCACAGGAAGGAAGTAGCCTGCACAGAAAACCCCAATTCCAGATAATATCAGAGAGTCAAAAGAATCTATTGGCCAGACAGAAAGCAGAATTTACATTTCACCAAATATGATCTTTTTATGTCTTTACAACTCAGTGCACCAGTGGAGAGCAAGTGCAATTGACATCTTTTTAAAAAAAAAGTCACCTGAACTTTTGCTACAGAAAAAAGGCCACAAATTTCCTATTTATGCCCCACTCCTTCAGAAGCTGCAATCAAGTACCTTTCCAACAAGTTTGTGTAAAAGAATCAACAAGCATCATGCTATCTTCTGGTTTAAACATCCAAAATTTGCTATCACCTTAGCAGTACCTTTTCACTTCTTCTTTGCTGAGCCCAACTTTGGCAGAGTCCCAAGCTTTGGGAACTTGAGACCCTCAGCTTTGTTTCTCTATTAAAAGTTACATCCTTGTCTATTCTTGTGTGACTAGAAGGGGAGTTGCAACATGCATACTGCCATAACTCATGAGCACAACCAAAAACTATTTAGCACAATGTAGCTGAACTATGAAGATTCTTTTTTTTAGCAAGAATTACATTTCCATTCTAATTATATTTTGCATGAAATGTTTGCTATTTGGCATTCTAGTATTCTAACAGATGTTCCAAGTGGTGTCACGGATTATAAAAACATCGCCATATCAAATTTTGTATAATTCAAAAAGACCCCTCTCTGTAAAGCCTTTTGAAGCAAAGCGTCCCCAGGTTGTTTAATCGCAATCCCAAATTGCCAATACCAATATTCTGGATCTCTCTACATTAAATCCAAAGCTTGAATATTTTATCTTATATTTTGATGATAAAAATGATCAAACAGTTGGGTCAGATCATACTAAGGTAGCTTGATATTATATATGTACTCAACGCACATAACATGAAGCAAGTTGTAGAGGCCTATATCTCAGACAACAACATTTACTATCATTACACAATAATGACTTGATGGTGTATGTTTGTATAGATTTTGTACAAACATTGTGAAATAGGGAAAGATTATTTATAAACTTTCAATTTTAATTTGAATGACAACTTTGATAAATGAATTATTATTGTACAGTAACACAACAATGTTCAAAATAGTTTTTTGGCAGTGCAGATCATGTACATTACAGAAAAATACATTTTATTCAAATTTTCCATCCTGCACTCATCAGCACAATTCACAAGAAATACCAATGCAATGGGAAAGTAACAGTTCTACTACTGTATTAGGAGAGAGTGCTGATTAGTTGGCGAGTGGACACTGATTGGTAGAAGCATTACCGTAGATAATGCACATATTAATGGTGACTGACAGTTAACGTGTTTTTTTTTTAAATTTTAAAGCAGTCAAGTTAACATTTTAATCAGAATCAAACTGCCTTCATAAGAACTTTACGTAAAAACATAAGATATGAAGCAAGAGTCAGCTGTTCAGCCTCTCAAGCCTGCTCTGTCATTTTATAAGAGCATGGCTGATTTGCCCTAGGCCTCAATTCCTCAATATTTCAAAGATCTATCTAACTCTTCTTTAAATACTCTCAATAATCTAGCATCTGTTACTTGGTCAAATCCTGGAATTCCATCTCTAAGGGCATTGTGGGTCAACCTATAGCATGTGGACTGCACTTGTTCAAGGCGGCAGCTCACCACCACCTTCTCAAGGACAACTTGGGATGGGCAACAAAATGCTGTATAACTATCAATGTCCATGTCTCACAAGTGAATAAAAAAAAACTACAACTCATTGGTGTAGAAAATTTCAGAGGTTCCACACTGTGTGAGAGGAGAAACTCCTATGCATTTCAATTTTAAACAAGTAGCCCCTCATTCTGCAACTCTGTCTCCTAGTTCAAGATACCTCCACAAATGGAAACATCATCTTAGCATCTACCTTTACAAGTCCCCTCAAAATCATGCCTGTTTCAGTAAGATCACGCCTGATTTTTCTAAACTATAAAACCATAAAAAAAGTAGGAGCAGAAGTAGGCAATTCAGCCCATTGCTCCATCATTCAATGAGATCACTACTGACTTGATAACCCCAACTACACTTTCCTGCTTTTCTCTATAACCCTTGATTCCCATTAATGATTAAAAGTCTGTCCATCTAGGCTTGAATATACTTAACAACCCAGCCTCAACAGCCCTCCACAGTAAAGTATTCCACAAACTCACCATTTTCTGAAAGAAGAGCTTCGTCCTCACATGCCTTAAATGAATGAGGGCTTATTCTGAGATTATGTTCTCTGATCCTAGAATCTCTTACAGTGGAAAACAACCTGTCAGTATCTACCCGGTCAAGTTCCCTAAGAATCTTGTATGTTTCAATCAGGTCGCCTCTCATTTTTCTATATTCTAATAAGGACAATCTACTCAACCTCTCTTCTTAAGACAGACCCTCCAATATATACAACCTCTCCTCATACGACAGACCCTCCATACCTGGTATCAGACTACTGAACGTTCCCTGGACTTCCTCCAATGCTAGTATATCTTTCCTTAGATAAAGGGCCCAAAAATGTTCACAGTTTATCAGCTGTAGTCTGGCTCCCTTCTTGTACAGTTTTAGCAAACCTTCCTACATTTCTATTCCATTCCCTTTGAGTTAAAGGACAACATTCCATTTGCCTTCCCTATTAACTGCTGAACTTGGATGCTAGCTCTTTATGTTTCACGGACAAGGACTCCTGAATCACTCTGTAGCTTTCTGCAATCTTTCTCCAATTAAATAATATTCAGCTCCTCTGTTCTTTCATCCAAAGTGCATACAGTACAGTCATTCCTAAATATCTGCAAGGGTCCAATTCCTGACAGCCCCCGCAAATGCTGAAATTCATGAGTGCGGAGCTCCTTCAAAAGTAGGTTAAAAAGAGCAGTTATACGATTATTGCCCTTGAATGTTTATTTTTGTTGTTACTTATTTTTTGGCACAGATAGATGAATTCAGAATTCATGATTTCATGGATACAGAGGATTTACTGTAAACTCATGTTACCCACATTATATTCGATCTGCCAAGTTTTTGCCCACTTGCTTATCTGTCTATATTATTCTGCAGACTCTTTGTGTCATCCTCAACACGTGAATTTAGAATTATTTTTGTGCCATCCACAAATTTGTCTATAGTATATTCACTTTACTCATCCAAGTCATTAATATATCTTGTAAATAACTGTGGTCTCAGCAATGGTCCCTGTTGCACTCCATTAGTTACATCTTTTGAATCTGAAAAGGACCCATTTACCCTGACTTTCTGTTTCCTGTTGTTAACCAAACTTCAATCCATGCTAATACGTTATTCCCAAAACTGTGAGTTCCTCATATTGTAAGATGTTCCACATTCCATTGTGTGCATTGGGATACCAGGCTAACACTTGCAGGGCATGTGTATCTATGGAAGCAACATTTTCCAGGATTATTTGGTTGTTCAAGTTTAGAAATAAATTTACACCAAGGAAGGGGAAGTCATGAGTGATACAAACAGTTTTTTTCCATATCTGGGAACTTGATTCAAATCCAGCAAATACCAATAGGAGGGAAGTCCCCTCTGTCTGCAAAGGTTACGTGGGAAACTAGCTCTGACTGATCATAAAACTGAATCCAAAACTATACAGAAGTTAGTGCAAGATAACAATTTTACTGATACAGATCAGACATAGGTGTTACAGGAAACAAATATAATTTTGCTGCAGTTTGGAGCTTTCCTAAACTGAAACAAAGCAGAAGGTGCTTTATCTTCATCTAGCCCAGTCTAAATTGAGGGATTAAAGAGAAAATATATTGTGGGCATTTACTTGAAATGATAATAGATTGTTATAAAACTTCTGCTTCTAAACAAGATAAAAGTGTTTGCAAAAAACATTGTCACTGAAGGTTTTCATCCTGAACTTGGAAGTGCAATGGTAAAATAAGGCTGAGGTCATGCCTGACAAATCTGTTAGCATTCTTTGAGGAGATAACAAGCAAGTTAGACACAGGACAGCCTGTGGACACGGTCTATTTGATTTCCAGAAGGCTTTTGACAAGGTGACCTGCTAAATAACACCACGGGCTCATATCTTAGGGGCAAGGTACAGGCATGGCAGAGCATCAACTGACCGACAAAAGGCAGAGAGTGGGGATAAAGGGGTCTTTTTCAAGATGGCAGCTCGACTAGTGGAGTTCTGCAGGGATCCATGTTGGGACTATAATTATTCATGTTATCCTACAACCGTCTCGATGAAGGAACTGCGGGCATTTATGCTGCATTGCAAATGACACAAAGATAAGTGGGGAGATAGGCAATGTTGAGGATGCAAAAGGACTTGGACAGGCTAGGAGAGTGGGCAAAGATATGGCAATGGTATACCATGTTGGAAAGTATGAGGTTATGCATTATGATAGGAAGAATAAGGATGCAAAATATTTCTAAACAGGGAAAAGCTTTGGAAATCTGAAGCACAAAGCGACTTGCGAGTCCTAGTTCAGGATTGTCTTAAGGCTAACATACAAGTTCAGTAAGCATTCATTTCAAAAGGGCTAGAATGCAAGAGCAGAGATGTACTGCTATGCAGGAGTGTATTTCATTACTCATTACTGGCACTACCAGTAAATTGCACAATGATTCAGTTTCTCTAATCTACTTCAATTTAAGCACAAGCTGCAATTTGCAAAACCACTTCAAAATTAACAGTCCTGTGCTGATGTCAGTTACAACATGAACAGTGTGTCAGAAGTTGCCCTGTGGCTCATACAACAAGGATAAAAACTAAAAATATAAAGATGAAAATCATAATTGCATATTATTAATTTTGATGAAGTTTAACTTAGAAATTCTTGCTACAAGCTGAAGATTAAAAAATGTTTAAAAATTGAGTTTGGAACAGGTTGCTGGTTAGCCAAATATCTCTTGTGTAAGCAATTATGGGGAAATCTTAAATATTGCTCCTTGCCCTCAGAATTCCCCAAACCCCCAGCTAAATCTAATCCTCTGTTATATCTAATCTAATCCCAATCATTTACTATTCATTGCAGTTTATTTCACTTCTTCTTCCGCATGTCAGTCTTTTGTCTCAGTTCCTCGTTCATAATGTTTTAACTTGACAGAAATGGGGGAAGGGAACATCAACCAACTACATTTCAGACCTCTCATCAAAAGACGTAGTTGCAAAGAGGAGCAAAGTGCTTACTAAATATGTCCAGGGACCATGGCCAAATAATCTTAGGGAATCTGATTTGATGGGTTTAAAAAGCTTGTTGAAAATGTACGAAGTGGCATTATTCAGGTCAAAATAGACAATACTAGTTCTGGCTAGCTGAAATGGTAAACAACAATACCCACAGGTTTGGTGCAATAGTTATGTTAAATCTTATCTAACACATTCCAAAAGGCTGATTGCAAGAGTCGAGCTGCAGTGTATAACACAAGTTAATTTTCTACCCTTTGGAGGAGTTAATCACATAGGGTGTAATTATCAATATCAAATGACTTAAACACAAAACTTCCGGTAACTACAACATCATCAACTTTCCCATCACTTTTGGCACTAAAAGAAACACTAGAAGCAAAATTCTTACTCTCAACTCTGAAAACAGGCAGTAATATACACAGAATTACAGAAAAGCAGTAACACCATGGTAATAGCACTGCACTATTTATTCCCATACTAATCCCCTGGCTACTATTCTGAGGACATGAGTTCAAATTCCATCATGACAGGTCATAAAATGTGAATTCAACAAAGATTTGGAATAAAAAGATAGTCTAATGACAATTATGTAACCACTGGCAATTATCATAAAAACTCAATTGGATCACTAATGAACAAAAACTGCCATCATTACCTGATCAGGCCTACTTGTGATTTCAGACCCACGACAATGTGCCTGACACTTAATTGCTGTTCTTAGCAGTTACGAAAGGGTAATAAATGCTCACCCAACCAGTGACGCACACAACCCATGGGTGAATTAAAAGAACAGAATTCAGATGAGAAATTGAACAGAGAACAAGGCAAAATCAGTCCATAGACCACGCAGATTATGAGACTACTCTGTCGAAGAAAGTCAAACGAAATACAACTTCCGTTCATAATACATTTTTAAAATAAAAAAGTACCAATGCACTTCACAAAGGCATACACAGAAAGCAGATGCTTAGCTTGAAATGAAGAAATCAGGAGGTATCATCAAGCATTTGGTCTATGAGCTGGTTGTTAAGCAGATTTTAAAGGAGAAATAAAATTGAGAATTGGAGGAATTTAGGAGGGAAAAATCATGCTGTCAAAATCTGTGTTTTCTAGAATAAATCAATAGGAAAAGAAGATACTCAAGAGTCTAAAAACTGAGGATCAAACAGTTCAAAGGAATATAACACTAAAGGAAAGTATTGGGAAAACATGATGAGGTCATAGAAGATTTTAAAGAAAATCAGAAGGATTTTTACTTTAGGCTTTGAAGTTGAGGAATAAAGATAAATCTGCAAGGACTAGGATAATGAATAAGAAAGGCTTTATACGAGTCACAACAGATGTAAAGACACAGACAAGTTGTAGTTTATAGCGTTGAAGACAGTGGGAAGTTAACAAAGATAGTTTTGAAGTTGTCAAATCTAGAAACAACAAAAACAATTTTGAAGGTTTCAGTAAAAGCTGCTGAAAGTGTAGCAACTATTAAAATGAATGGGGGCGGGCGTTGGACAAGAGCCAATGATCGATGAGGTTGGGATAATAACAGTAATTTTGAACAAAGCCAAAACAGTTGCTTAAGGATAAGAAACCACTGACAGTATTAATGCATGTGGGGTTATGAATGCAGCAGTGAGTTGTGTGATTGAGTGTAAGGAGGATCAAAGAAACAAAAGGTGGGTGTCAAACATGATGAAACTGGCGATCAAGAAAGAAATGAAAAAGATACAGAAGCTACTAGCATGGATATAAGATTGGGGAAAGGAATGAATGATGAATGATTTTTATTGTCACATGTATTTTACAGTGAGAAAAACAGTAAAATACAGTGAAAAGCTTTTCCACTGTCACCACGATCCAGCGTCATTTTGAATAGTTTTAATAAGAATGGGAAGGAAAAGGAGACAACTGCACAGCTAGCGTTACCTGCAGTTGGGACACTGTTCAGCAAGATTCCTAGGTGAATTTGATTAGTCTTTTACTGCCTATCTTTCATATGTTTGTAAGAAATGAGGGGCTGGTGGAATAAAATAAAGTCAATAATCAATATTTAACTAGTGACAAAAGTTTTCCTTGACAGAGCCTATTCTTGCTGCCCTAAGAGATCAGAGGCTTCTCTGGTGTATTGAGCTCTACAGAAGGGAAAGGTTTCACTTTTCCATCCCTGGTTTGTGAACAGGCAATAATTAGTGTGTGATCAAGTTGTAAAAGTGAGGAAGGTCAATAGAAGACTTTAGTCACATTGTTAATCAGTACACCTTCTGCAAGAAATGAACAGAGTATTTAGAATCAGGCCTGGTTGCAACATGTCATGCGTCCAAAACAGCTTGATGTCCACTACCCAACCTCACAGATGAAAAACACCAACTGACAAGGTACAGGACAGCTGTCAATAGGTGTAAAATTACACTCCAGCATGAATCACTATTGCTGGAGGACAGGTGCAAACAGGACAAAATAGGGGGGAAAAATTAGGTGCTGCTCTTTATTTAAAATGAGTAGTATCACTGGAAACACTGAGGCACGAGAAAATACAGAATGACAGACAAGAGCCGAAGTGACAGAAAGAGTGAAACAGGCAATGGAAGAATGTTGGTATAAACAAGTAGCAACAACAACCTTAAGGGATATATTTAATTCACTAGTGGAATGGGGCATCGCTGGCTGGACCAACATTTATTGCCCATCACCTAGCTGCACTTGAGAAGATGGTAATTAGCAGTTCCTTCTTGAACTGCTATAATCCACTTATTAGGTACATATACAATGCCATAAGGGAGTGAGTTCCAGGATTTTGACCCAGCAATTATGCCAACCAGGATGGTGAGTGGCTTGGAGGGGAATTTGCTGGTTGTGATGACCCCATCTATTTTCTGTATATGTCCTTCTAGACAGTAGTGGTCATATGTTTAGAAAGTGCTGTCTAAGAACTTTTGCAGTGCATTTTGACAATAGTACATACTGCTGCTACCAATCATAGATGTTGGAGGGAGTGAAAGTTTGTGCAAGTTCTGCTGATCAAGCTTGCCGCTCTATCCTGAATGGGGTCAAGATTCTTGAGTTTTGTTGGAACTGCACTAATTCAGGCAAAAGGGGAATATTCCATCACACCCCTGCCATGTGTATTTGTGACTGGAAGCCTGTGTTCAACACTACTGGATCCCTTACTATTAGCTGTGTTCATTAATGATCTGGACAAAAGGTAATTTTAAAAATTCATTCATGGGATGAGGGTTTTGCTGGTTAGATCAACATTTATTGCCCATCGCTAATTGCCCGGAGGGCAGTTAAGAGTCAATTAACATTCCTGGGGATCTGGAGTCAGATTTAGGCCAAACCAGGTAAGGAGGGCAGTTTCCTTCCCTAAACGCCATTCGTGAACCAGATGGGTTTCTCCCAACAATCAGCAATGGAGTTATGGTCATCATTACACTCCTAATTCCAGACTGTTTTTTATTGAATTCAAATTCCACCATTTGCCATGACAGGAATTGAATCTGGATCCCTAGAACATTACCTGTATTGCTAGATTAACAGTCTAGTGATAACACTATTAGGCATCACTTCCCCTAAAATGTAGAAAATGTGGAGAAAGCAGGATACTGAGTTCAGCCATGTTATATTGAATGGAGGAACAGTCTCCAAGTGCTAAATAGCCTACTCCTGCTCCTAATTTCTACGTTTCTATGAATTTAGGAGTATGATCAGTGAGTTTGTAGATGACATGAATATTGGTGGCATGGTAAAAAGTAAGGAGGAAAGCCTTAGACCACTGGATGATATTGATGGGCTGGTTAGAGGCGATGAAAATAGCAAATTGAATTTAATCCTGAAAAGTGAGAGATGATACATTTTGGGAAGATTAACAAGGCAAGGGAGTGCACAATAAATGGTAGGACCCCAGGACGTACAGAGTATCAGAGGGACCTTGGTGATCAAGTACACACATCCTTGAAGGCAGCAGGGCAAGTCGATAAGGTGGTTAAGAAGGCTTTTGGGATACTTGCCTTTATTAGTCAAGGCATTGTACACAACAGCAAAGAAGTTATTATGGAACAGTATATAACAATTGTTAGGCCACTGCTGGAGTACTGTGTACATTTTTGGTCACTATACCACAAGGTCAATGTGATTGCACTAAAGAGGGTGCAGAAGAAATTCATCAGAATGCTTTCTGGACTGAAACAATTCAACAATGAAGAGAATCTAGAAGTTTGGAGTTGTTTTCCTTAGGGCACTGACAATTGAAGGGGATCTGATTGAGGTGTATGTCTGAGGGGCATAGACAGGTAGATGAGGAAAAACCTTACCCCTTAGAAGTGGGGTCAATAACCAGGGGGCAAAGTTTTAAGGTTGAGAGGTGATCTGAGGAGAAGATTTTTCACTCAGAGAGTCATGGATATCTGGAAATCACTGCCTAAAAGTGTGGTAGAGGTGGGAACGACAGGGACAGTGACCTGTAAGATTTAGTCGTGGCTAGCATTGGTGGAAGGACTTAACAATAACAATTTGTATTTATACATTTTGGTTGTGTGACACAAAATAGACAGAAATTATTAAGAAATAGGCCAAATGGGACAAATGACCTCCTTCTACATTATTACATCAAAGTATCACAGCACTGTTACAAAATGTCCCAAAAGATTGCACAGAAGCATTGTGGAACAAAACATGATACCAAGTCACAGGAGGAGATATTAAGGCAAGTGACCAAAAGCTTGGTCAAAGAGACAGACTTTAAGAAGCATAGGGGGCAAGTAAGGTGGATGGTTGGGCAACAGGTGACGAAATAGTGTAAGGAAGGAATTCCAGACCTTAGGTAAGGAGCCGAAAGCACTGTCAACAATAGTACAGCAACTAAAATTTGGATTGCTTAAGAGATAAGAATTTAAAAAACACTGGTTTATTGGAAGTAGGAGGACTGAAGGAGGTTACAAGATGGTGAGAAGCCAAATTACAAGGTGACTTCAAAGCCAAGATGAAAATTCTAAAATGGAGATATTGATTAACCAGGAGCTGAAGTAGATCAGCAAGCGAAGTAACAATGGGTGAAGCACACTTGGTGCAAGCTGGAACACAGGCACGTAGTCTCAAATCATCTCAAGTTTATGGGCAGTAGGTTATGGGAAGTCAGCTAGAAGTGACTTTGAATAGACAAGTCTGAAGGTAACAAAGCCATACAGGTGGATTTCAGCAGCAGAATTGCTGAGGAACGGAGGATGGATGTTGTTATAGAAGTTAGAATAGATGGTTTTAGTGAGTCACATTGAGAATTATGTGGTTGATAGATAATGTTGGGGTAAAATATGATACAAAGGTTTTAAAACGCTGGTTCCATTTGAGAGAATTAACAGAGAGGGGAGCTTGAGGCACGGACTGACAATAACAATGTCCGTATTCTTAATATTTAATTGAAGGTAATTTCTGTCCAAGCAGTATTGGATGTCAGATAAGCAGCATGACAATTTAAAGCATAGTGGAAGAGTCAAGTAAGATGGTGTGAGGTAGAACTGGGTGCCGTCAGTGTAAATGGGGAAAAAGTTGTGCTTTTGAATGATTTCACTGAGGGACAACATGTAGATCAGAAATAGGAAGCGTCTAAGGATGGATCCTTGAGGGAAACCAGAGGTGAATATGGGAGACAGCTACCAATAATGATGTTCTGGCCACAATTAGTTGGATAAGAATGGAACCAGGTAAGTGCAATTCTACTCTGCTGGACAGCGATGGAGAAAGGCTGAAACAGTGATCAACTGTTTAAAAATTGCAGATAAGTTCAAGAGGATGAAAATTCATTTAATTGAAGCCTTCCATTTAGAAGCAATTAGAGGGAACTTTACCAAACAAGGTAAAATAGTGCAGTGTGATTAGAAAACAGGGTATGTATATGGCAAATATTGCATCTTACCTTACATTTTAAAGAGATAAAGTCCTTCTCTATCCATGTGATTTCCGATTTTGCCTAGATTAACAGTCATAAAAGAAAATACATGCAATTTAGATGTTCATATGTCACTTAAACAATCCACATCTTTCTGACATTCCAGGGCAGCATGGTGGAATAATGGTAGCATTGTTGCCTCACAGTGCCAGGGACCCGGGTTCAATTCCAGCCTCAAGCAACTTGTCTGGAAGGAGTTTGCACATTCTCCCTGGGTTTCGTCCAGGTCCTCGAGTTTTATCCCACAGTGCAAAGGTATGCAGGTTTGGTTGTTTGGCTGAGCTAAATTGCCCATACTGTCCAGGATGTGTAGGCTCGGTGGATTAGCCATGGGAAATGCAGCTTATAGGGGAGTGGGGCTGGGTCTGAATGGGATGCTCTTCAGGGAGTCGGTGTCTCATTAAAAATTAAGCTGTAATCTCATCTAAGAAGATCCTAGTTTGGCTCTACAATCCCTGCAGCGTTATATACTTCTCCCTTTGCTTGTTGATAGTACCAGAACCCTTGCTTCCAATGCCATATTGTGTAGTTTCCACTTAATTTCAGCCACTTCGAACACGCTAATTTAGTTATAGCCTCATTAAACTGGACCTAAGAAATAAAAGTTAACTGCTGGAAGAGGCGCCTAGATTTATTTTTGCTCTGGCCAGTTTACTGTAATAAATGGTCCCACAAATTTACAACTGAAGCAGTAACATGAGGGCACTTCTAATTTGATGAATTAATGAAACAATTGCTGCCAAACAGACTGTAATGAAATTTTTTCCATCTCGTCTCCAATTTTCTCTTCGCTGGGAGCTGCAAACTTATGGTGCACTATAATTCCATGAGCATCATCAGTCTGTTATGTTGCTAACACAGCCATTTGTTTAAATGTCAGCTTATATTTCAAATTTAGGCAAAATACTCTATATACCCATGTAAAAGTCAAATTTTTTAGACTATTTTTAAGGTTAAATTTATGGGGTTGACTATTATATGGATACAACTTTTGAGGGGCTGAAATTCATGCTACAATCCAAAATACCGTCTCATTAGCAGAAGCTGAAATGATTTCTAAACGAATAAAGAAAAAAAACAACAAATTATGGTCATTGCTGGTATTTCTGTGATCCAACACTATAAAAAATGAACAGGGCTGTGAGAGGCATAATCTCTCATAGTATCACAGCTCATGTGAGTGTTCGCTTATTGTCAGCAGATAAGAACAAAGAGATCGATTATTCTCCCTGAAAATTAAAACCTGATTATTCTTTCACAAAGTAACCCTGAATCTTTTCCATTTGCTCCCGTGTCCAAAAGCTCTCTGTCACCCTCAGTGAAATGGTAAGTCAGAGATCCAAGCTCTCATAATTAGCAGGTTCATTCTTTTGAAACTCTGTTAAAGGAATGAAACCTGATGAAAAGAAATCCGCTGTTAAAATGCTACAGCATCCTGGAGTCAAAAACAAAATCCCACCAAACCTGGGAGACTGGATGGCAGCACTTTATCTCCACCTGCAGGTCACTAACATATTACTGTTTTAAAATTAAAACGCTGAATCTAGTTTTCATCCCCACTATCGGAGTAAAGGTACACATTGGGAAGGTTCTTTGACAGACGAGAATGAACACCATCTAGCACTTGCGTTAAAATCTGAACTACCTGTGACGAACTAGGGTCGACTTTTGCACAAGATATATGGAAATTTCAAGATTTTTTGGCCAAAAATTGGGAGTCAACTTTAACATTGACTTTTACTCGAGAATATACGGTCAACAATACAAATATCATAGGAGTTGCTAATTAGTAGAACAAAGCCTGACTGATTTTACCATTCCAAGTTTAGAAGTGCTGAAGGTAATTGTAGCTCCAGCTAAATTAACTCAGCACAAACTGGTGGTTAAAATTGTTATCATGTTCTTCTATTCAGTTCAGAACTTCACTAGGCAAGGCCTACAGCAACACAATAATTAAATTATCAAAAATTATTTCAAGAATGGCTCCATCTTACGCATGTCCAAATACCTCTTAGAACACAAAATGAAGCAAAGACTTAGGTAATTTCAACAGGATGTAAGGCCTTAACAGAAAACGTGTCAATGTGTTAACATTAACTCCTCAGAATCTCCAAACTCTCACAGACCCACTAAACAATAGAGAGAGGGAGAGACAACTAAAAAGCTCAATACAGACATCTCTCTGTACCTTTCAAGCTCATGTCACATGATGAAACTAAACTTCGCAAGACTGAGAAGAAAACAACCACAGGAGCCAAAACTGGGTAACTGTTCTCCAGGTTACAAACTGGTTTCTTAACACAATCAAGAACTAGCAACTTGCCTCCTGTAATTTGGTTTTACTGCCAAACAGTGTCTTCAGCATACTGTTCCAACTAGCGACAGTTAGCCATGTCCACAATGCAGCTACAATAACATTATACAAACTAGACTAGTTTTTTTTATTCAAAGTCTTGTGCAATTTCCGTGTAAAAACCACAATCATCACTCATAATGCACACTACCATTTCAAATACTAAGTACTAGTTCCTTCATTGAACTATTAATTCTAACTCAACTGCTGTGGGCTGCAAAAGCTTGATTTTAGTCTTCAAGAATCAAACATTTCTAACCAATTAATAATACCCTTTTGAGGAAACCAAAAACTTTCCAGCTCCCATGACAATTTTGATGAAGGGCTGATGGAGTAAAGAAAATATTTTTAGCTTGTAACTAATTTTTAATTTGTATATTTCTCGTATATTGCTAGGACTTGCCAAGTTCAATACAAAGGCTATAAGAATTCTCAAAAAATTTGAAAAACTGTAAGACTATAAGACCATAAATTAGAGGAGCAGAATTAGGCCATTCAGCCTGTCTGTCTAATTACTTGTTCTGGAAACTTTCGTAACCTCTCCTGAGCCCTCCCCACTTTAACCAGTCTTAAAGTGCTTGTGTCCACCCGAACACTGATGTTTTCTATCTTAAATGGACGCTATTTTCATTGCTACTGAGGACCTTTTACACCAAAGTAGGAAGTATAACTGTTCTTCAGTTACAATGCACAGTAATGAGAAAGTTTGGAATGAGGTCTTACTTTCAGCAGAAAAAGAGTACTCCCAACACTAGAGATATCCTTAGATCATGAACTTGAAATGGCTGTTGTCATGTAAACCTAACAAATGAATACCAAGAGACCTTCACAATATATGTCAGCACATTAAAACACATCATAGTATTCAGTAGTCTTAAGTTCCCCGGTAAAATAAAACAACAAGGAAGGAAGTTGCAACAGTTGAAAAATCATTGCTCTACAGCCACTTTCAGTAAATCAAGTTCCCAAGTACATTTACTGTGATGATTCTTGAAACGTAATTCCTTTATCATTTCTCTGTAATCATGACTAAATTCTCCCACCAATAACAGATTTAACAAAAGACTCAAAGTATCCTGTCATTATTTTGTTTTTCCATTATACCTTAATTCTCCAATTCTATTACATATTATTTCGTAACCAAATAAAACAGTCATAATCTTGAAGTGCAGGCATTTCTGCTTCTAAAGTTAGTTATGTACAGTTGGCTACGCAATAAGTTTGAATCTCAAATATTAGCAACTAAAAGAAAATATTCACCTTAAAAATAGGTGCCACTCCATCTCAGCAGTGTTCTCTTACAGGATTAAGAGAGCATGCTGCTCACCCAGTGTGCACTATATCCAGTACTCGTGTTCCATGCAATATCCACAGAAACTATTATATATATCTTGAGGAAAAAATAAAGTTGTCACCTAAAAGAAGTTTCCATATCATTGATGCATAGATAAAAGTGCACTCTGCCATGTAAAACAAAACTTCGATATTTGTAAAATTTTAAAGTTTATGCCAACTGTCCAGAAGCCACAAAGGGACAATATGTTATTCCAACTTCTTGAAGCTATCATTTCAACTCCTTTAGGCTGTTATTCAGTCAGATGAATGGAAAACCTGTTACGTTGAAGCCAGGAGCTCCAGAAACTCAGTGAAACATTGACAGTGACCAAAACTGTCCAAACTCACAACAGTCTTTGGGAAGGAAAGAACAGCCTGTGCTCATTTCAATATCAAATCCGAGTGCGTAACAACTCAATGGAATTTTAGATTTCTTCCAAGTGTCAAAACTAGCTTTTTCTAAAAAAAATCTGTTAAAATCCACTTAAATAACAGTTGAAAAAGTATCGGGCTGACAAGCCATTTTGTAATATTTTTCACTACAACATAAGACCAGAAGACATAAGAACAAAAGTAGGCCATTCAGCCCATCAATTTTCTCCATCATTCAATGAAATCATGGTTGATCTGATAACCCTCAACTTCACTTTCATGCCATTTTCCTAAGAGACTTGAATCCCTTACTAATCAAAAACTTATCTATCTCAGCCTTGAGTATGCCTAATGTCCCAGCCTCGACGCCCCACTGCAGTAAAGATTCAGTACCCTCTGAGAAGAGAAATTCCTCCTCATCTCTCACAAACGTGGCTATGGTACATTCACTTTCCTCATCCAAGTCATTAACACATATTATTTAAATAATTGTGCTGCCTGCACTCATCCCTGTGGCACTTTACTAGTTACAGATTGCTGCCCTGTTATTCCAACTCTCTAACTTCTATTAGTTAGCCAATCTTCTATCTATGCTAATATGCTACCACCCAACCATGAACACTTATCTTTTCAAGTAGCCTAACATGTGGTACCATATCAAATGTCTTCTTAAATTCCAAATAAATTATATCCACTGATTACCCTTTATCAATCCTGTTACCTCCTCAAAAATTCTAATAAATTTGTCAAGCATGATTTACCCTTCATGAAGCCATGCTGACTCTGCCAGCTCATATTATGATTTCTAAATGCTCTGCTATGACATCCTTTCCAACAGACTCTAACACATTTTCTCATTAACAGACAATAAGCTAACTGGACTGCTGGTTTTATCCTTCCATTTCCTTTTCAGATAAAAGTTTTATACTGGCAATTTTTCAGGAATACTCTGGGACTTTTCCAGAACCTAAGGATTCTTGTAAGATTACTACCAGTGTATCCATGAGCTCTCCAGCTACTTCCTTTAATATCCTAGGATTCATCCCATCATGTCTAGGGAACTTATTGGTCTTTAGCCCTATTAGTTTCACTAGCACTTTTCCTCTTGTGATAATTATTGCATTTATTTGCTCTCCTTCCTTCGCCCTTGATTATTTAGTAAATTTGGAATGCTTTTAATGTCTTCTTCTGATGGAAAGTATCTAGTCAACTCCTCTGTCATTTCCTAGTTCCCCATTATTATTTCCCCAGCCTCATTCTCTAAGTGGGTCTTTGTTCATCTTGGTTTCTCTCTTTCTTTTCCAATATTTAAAAAGACTTTTGCTGTCCATCTTGATATTATTTGCAAGTTTACCCTTAAAATTTATCACCCACTTTATTTCTTTTTGATCTTCTTTTGTTGGTGTCTAAAACTTTCCCAATCCTCTCGTTTATCACAAATCTTTGCCAAATTGTGTGTTTTTCTTTCAATTTGATTTAACCTCAACTTCCCTGGTTAAGCATGGTTAGCTTATCCTCTTCCTAGATTTCTCCTTCCTCAGTGAGATATATCTTTGTCTTAAACTAGTTTCTTAAATGTCTGTCATTGCTCCCCACCATCTCTACTGCTAAACCTCCTTCCCTGTCCTTTCCAACCACCTCTGCCCTTATTCCTTTCTATTTATCCTTGTCTAAGCTTAGCGTTGTTATTTCCAAACCAAGTTCCTTCCTTTCAAACTAAATGCTAAAGCACACCTTTATGGTCACTGTTTTCTAGAGAATCTTTTACTCTGACATCATGTATTAAACCTGCCTCATACACATCACCAGATAGCCTGATCCCTGGTTAGATCCACAACAAATGGTTCTAGGAATCTGTCCCAAGTACATTCTATGAATTCTTCATCATGGCTACCTCTGACAATCTGACTGTCCCAATCTACATTAAGACTAAAGTCACCCATGATTAATGTACTGCCTTTGTTACATGCCCTCACTATCTCCTAATTTATTCTCTATCCCAACATACTGGGCAACACAGTGGCTCAGTGGTTAGCGCTGCAGCCTCACAGCGCCAGGGACACTGGTTTGATTCTACCCTCAGGCGACTACTTGTGTGGAGTCTGCACATTCTCCCTGTGTCTGCCTGGATTTCCACCGGGTGCTCTGATTTTGTCCCACAGTGCAAAGATATGCATGTTAGGTGGGTTGGCCATGCTAAATTGCCCACAGTGCCCAGGGATGTCCAGACTAGGTGGATTAATCATGGGAAATGCAGGGTTTCAGCGATAGGGTAGGGGGAGTGGGTCTGGGTGAGATGCTCTTCGGAGGGTCAATGTAGACTTGACGAGTTGAATAGCTTGCTTCCACATTGTAGGGATGCTATATAGATACTGTTAGGGTGTCTTCTAGATTACTCCTACCAGTGGTTTCTTCCCCTTTTTATTTCTTTTATTTCTTACCTCCACCCATATGGATTCAACACTTTCCAATCCAAGATCATTTCTTGCTATTGTTCTTATCCCATACCATACCAACAATGCTATTCCAGCACCCTTTCATCCACCTGTCTTTTCAAAAAGTCATATACTTCAAATATTTAGTTCTCAACTTAGATCTCCTTATAACCATTAAGGAGACGTAGTTACAAGATCATATCCATTAATCTGTATATGCAGTTAATTCATTTATTTTGTTCTAAACACTATGCACATTCAAGTAAAGAGCCATTAATTTTGCCAATATATCCCTTTGAACTTATTTACTGCTTTTTTTCAATGTTTATATACCCTGTCCCTTTCCTGATGCGGCACAATGTTTGTAACTCAGATACCAGCTCCTCAACAACAGATCTGAAGTTCTTCAAGCTGCAAACACTTCCTGCAGATGTGTTCATTCTGGATCACTTTAGTGTCCAGCAGCTTCCATCACCTTTACTCCCTGAGTCTTCAGAATCCTGTGATCCGCATAATTAGCGAAGTGGATAGAGTTTTAAACCAAATAGTGGGTGGAGGTAAAGGTAGGGCTGAATATGGCAATATGTGAAATATAAAATGTAGGGACAAGGTAAGAGAGGAAAACAGTAACATGAAAAATGAGGGTCAGAAAATAGTAAGAAGGGACAGTGAGAAAAATATCTAACGTAACTGGACTTAGAACAGTAGATGGCAAAGATGACATAGGAACTGAGAAAGAGAGCTGAGCCATCCACCAGCAGGTGGTGACAGTCAGGGATGGCAGCTGAAGCAGACAAATGGACTGTTGCTTTAAAAAGCTGTCTTTGATGGAACAAAGTCTGATGGGAAGAGGAACCAGACAAAAGATTCCTTAGTCCAATATGACCCACGTGACTTTTCCATATACATACATTGATAGTTACTTGTTTATTTTTACTTTCCCTTTCTGTTTGTAATGACCTGATGCCAATGGAACAAAGAAGCCTTGCTTCATGATCATTGGGCCTTCTGAGTATTCAAATCTCATGTTTGATTTCGAGATAGTAGGAACTGCAGATGCTGGAGAATCCGAGACAACAAGGTGCAGCGCTGGATGAACACAGCAGGCCAAGCAGCATCATAGGAGCAGAAAGGCTAACCCAATGGACTACAATCCACATTCAAGCCTTCCCAATTTGGCCCCAACCGTGACAATATCTACACTCATGGCATTGAGATCCTTCAGAAGCATTTCTCCCTGCGACTCCTGAAAGCTTTTCTGATGAAGGGTCTAGGCCCGAAACGTCAGCCTTTCTGCTCCTATGATGCTGCTTGGCCTGCTGTGTTCATCCAGCCCTGCACCTTGTTGTCTCAAGTTTGATTTCCTTCATTTTTCAGCAGCAGAGGGAGAGGCGACAGCGAGGACCAGGGGGCTGCCGGGAATATATTTGGGCAGCGGCTGAACCCGAGACACTAAACGTGTTGTGTACCACCCGCCCTCCTCCTCTAACCAAAAAAAAAGACTGTGGTGTGTTGGTAAGGTAAGGTTTTTATACTTTTTCTATTTCTTCTGTATTGTGTAATTGGTTAAAAATTTACTTTTTTTTTTATTTATCTATTAATTGGTTATTTGAAAGGACCATAGCAGAGAAGTATTAGAAAGTATTTAACTCATAAATTGAGATAAAGTAATAAAGTAATTAACTAAGTAGAGATGGCTGGGCAGGTGATGTGCTGTAGCTGTATGATGTGGGACTGGCTGATCCCATTGTGAACGGCAGTGACCACATCTGCAGCAAGTGTTGGTTGCTGGAAGAACTCCGGCTCAGAGTTGAAGATCTGGAATCTGAGCTTCAAACACTGCGGCACATCCAGGAGGGGGAGAGTTACCTGGACGCTTTGTTTCAGGAGGCAGTCACACCTGGTAAAAGTAATTCAAATTCAGTTAGTGATCAGGGACAACAGGGTGTGACTGCAAGTGAGGCAGGTAGGGGATCCTGAGTTCAGGAGTGGAGGAGCCTCAGCTTTTGACCTTATCCAACAGGCACGAGATATTTGCTCCCTGTGTGGATGAGGAAAAGGGCTGCGGGGAGGATGAGCCAGCTCACCGCGGCACCATGGTGCAGAAGGCCGTTCAAGAGGGGGGTGCAAAAAGACAAGTGGTAGTTATAGGGGATTCTATAGTTAGGGGGATAGATAGTATCCTTTGCAAGCCGGATCGGGAGTCCCGCATGGTGTGTTGCCTGCCCGGTGCCAGGGTGCAGGACATCTCTGACCGGCTTGAAAGGATATTGGAGCGGGAGGGGGAGGATCCAGTTGTTGTGGTCCATGTTGGGACTAACAACATAGGCAAGGCTAGGATGGAGGACCTGTTTGGGGATTATCAAGCACTAGGAATGAAATTAAGGAACAGGTCCTCGAGGGTCATAATCTCCGGATTACTGCCTGAGCCACGTGCAAATTGGCTTAGGGATAAGAAAATTAGGGAAGTAAACACATGGCTAAGGGAGTGGTGTGGGAAAGAGGGGTTCCATTTCATGGGGCATTGGCATCAGTTTTGGAACCGGAGGGATCTGTACCAATGGGATGGCCTCCACCTGAACCGATCTGGAACCAGTGTTCTTGCGAAAAGGATAAATAGGGTGGTCACTAGGACTTTAAACTAGTGAGTTGGGGGGAAGGGAAAGGGAAAACGACAGGGAGTATGATGGTAAATAAAAAGGTAAGCAGCAGGTTAGCATGTGTGCAGGAGGGTTTAAGTTCAAGGCAGACTATGAAAGAAGCAAAAAGGAAGGATAACTCGGGAGGTATTATTAGAGATGTTGGAAATCATGAGGGTAAGAAAGCTAGCATAAAGGCACTTTACCTGAATGCTCGTAGCATTCGTAACAAGGTTGATGAGTTAACGGCACAAATCATCGCGAATGAATATGATTTGGTAGCCATTACGGAGACATGGTTACAGGATGGTCACGACTGGGAGTTAAATATCCAAGAATACCAAGACTATTCGGAAGGACAGACAGGAAGGTAAGGGAGGTGGTGTAGCTCTGATATTCAAGGACGCCATCAGGGCGGTGCTGAGAGATGATATAGGTTCTATGGAGAATGAGGTTGAATCCATTTGGGTGGAAATTAGAAATTCTAAAAGGAAAAAGTCACTGATAGGCGTAGTCTATAGGCCACCAAATAATAACATCACATTGGGGCAGGCAATAAACAAAGAAATAACTAATGCCTGTAAAAATGGTACAGCAATTATCATGGGGGATTTTAACCTACATCTAGAACCATGTTGAACCAGCTCGGTCAGGGTAGCCTTGAGGAGGAGTTCCTCGAGTGTATCCGTGATAGTTTTCTTGAACAGTATGTAATGGAACTGACAAGGGAGCAAGCTATCCTGGATCTGGTCCTGTGTAATGAGACAGGAATAATTAATGACCTCATAGTTAGGGATCCTCTTGGAAGGAGTGATCACAGTATGGTTGAATTTACAATACAGATGGAGAGTGTGAAGATAAAATCCAATACCAGGGTCCTGTGCTTGAACAAGGGGAACTACAATAGAATGAGGGAGGACTTGGCTAAAGTAGACTGGAAACAAAGATTTTATGGTGGGACAGTTGACGAGCAGTGGAGGACTTTCAAAAGCAATCTTTCAAAGTGCTCAGCAAAAGTACATGCCAATGAAAAGGAAGGACTGTAAGAAAAGGGGTACAATGCCATGGGTATCTAAAGAAATAAGGGAGCCTATCAAATTGAAAGGGAAGGCATACAAAGTGGCCAAAAACAGCATGAAACTAGAAGATTGGGAAAACTTTAAAGATCAACAGAAAGCCACAAAAAGAGCTATAGAGAAAAGTAAGATAGAACATGAGAAAAAACTAGCACAGAATATAAAGACAGATAGCAAAAGTTTCTATAAATATGTAAAACGAAAGAGTGGCTAAAGTAAACGTTGGCCCTTTAGAGCATGAGAAAGGGAATTTAGTTATGGGATATGATGAAATGGCCAAGGCATTGAACAGGTATTTTGTATTGGTCTTCACAGTGGAGGACACTAATAACATGCTAGTAATTGACAAAGAGACGAAGGTAGTTGAGGAACTGGAAACAATCATTATTACGGAAGAGGTAGTGTTGGGCAAGCTAATGGAGCTAAGGATTGATAAGTCTCCTGGCCCTGATGGAATGCATCCCAGGGTACTAAAAGAGACGGCGGGAGAAATAGCAGGTGCACTGGCGGTAATTTTCCAAAATTCGCTGGACTCTGGGGCAGTCCCAGCAGATTGGAAAACAGCAAATGTGACGCCACTGTTTAAAAAGGGAAGTAGACAAAAGATGGGGAATTATAGACCGGTTAGCTTAACCTCTGTAGTGGGGAAGATGCTTGAGTCTGTTATCAAGGAAGAAATAGCAAGGCATCTTGATGGAAATTGTCCCGTTGGGCAGACGCAGCATGGGTTCACGAAGGGCAGGTCATGCTTGACAAATCTTTTGGCATTCTATGAAGACATTATGAGCGAGATGGACAATGGGGACCCAGTGGATGTGGTGTACCTAGATTTCCAAAAGGCCTTCGACAAGGTGCCGCACAAGAGGCTACTGCATAAGATAAGGATGCATGGCATTAAGGGTAAAGTTTTAGCATGGATAGAGGATTGGTTGACTAACAGGAAGCAAAGAGTGGGGATAAATGAGTGCTATTCTAGCTGGCAGTCAGTGACTAGTGGTGTGCCTCAGGGATTGGTGTTGGGACCGCAATTATTTACAAGTTATATAGATGATTTGGAGTTGGGGACCACGTGTAGGGTGTCAAAGTTTGCAGATGACACTAAGATGAGTGGCAGAGCAAAGTGTGCAGAGGACTGTGAAACTTTGCAGAGGAACATAGATACATTGAGTGAGTGGGCAAAGGTCTGGCAGATGGAATACAATGTAAATAAATGTGAAGTCATACATTTTGGTAGGAGTAATAGTAAAAGGATTATTACTTGAATGGTAAAAAGTTGCAGCATGCTGCTATGCAGAGGGACCTGGGTGTCCTTGTGCATGAATCACAGAAGGTAGGTCTGCAGGTACAACAAGTAATTAGGAAAGCAAATGGAATTTTGTCCTTCATTGCTAAAGGGATTGAAGTTAAAAGCAGAGAGGTTATGTTGCAGCTGTACAAGGTGCTGGTGAGCCCACACCTGGAGTACTGTGTGCAGTTTTGGTCTCCTTACTTGAGAAAGGATGTATTGGCACTGGAGGGGGTGCAAAGGAGGTTCACTAGGTTGATTCCGGAGTTGAGGGGGTTGGCTTATGAGCAGAGACTGAGTAGATTGGGATTATATTCATTGGAATTCAGAAGATTGAGGGGGGATCTTATAGAAACATATAAAATTATGAAGGGAATAGATAAGATAGAAGTAGAGAGGATGTTTCCACTGGCAGGTGAAGCTAGGACAAGAGGGCATAGCCTCTAGATTAGAGGGACCAGATTTAGGACTGAATTGAGAAGGAATTTCTTCACCCAGAGGGTTGTTAATCTATGGAATTCCTTGCCCAGTGAAGTAGTTGACGCTACTTCGGTAAAAGATTTTAAAAGAAAGGTAGATTTTTTTTGAACAGTAAAGAAATTAAGGGATACGGTGAGAACGCGGGTAAGTGGCTCTGAGTCCATGAAAAGATCAGCCATGATCTTACTGAATGGCGGAGCAGGCTCGAAGGGCCAGACGGCCTACTCCTGCTCCTAGTTCTTATGCTCTTATGTTCTAATGTAGTTAGCAGGAGACCACAGCACAGTCATCAAGTCATGGAGGATGAGGTTGAACAATAACTGGCCACAATGGTGTGAAGTGTATAGGAGTTGAAACTAACAATGTCAATAAGGCAGGGTGAAGCTGTTCCAGAAACTGACAAGAGTTTTTGGGGACAGCTGTGGCCTGACACAGATATAGCAGTTTTATGACCACAAGCAAGCTGAAGGGGAGAAACTGATTTCTATATCCTTAAACCTGGTGAAGTTCTTCAATTGCTTCATCCTCCTGAATCTCTCATAGTCATACAATCATACAGCACGGAAACAGACCCTTCAGTCCAAACAAGTCCATGCCAACCATAATCCCAAACTAACCTAGTCCCACATGCCTGCACGTTGCCCATATCCCTCTAAACATTTCTCATTCATGTACTTATTTAAACGTCCTTTAAATATTGTAACTGTACCCACGTCCACCACTTCCTCTGGAAGTTCATTCCACACGCGAACCACTCCTTGTGTAAAAAAAAAAATGACTCTCGTGTCTTTTTAAATCTTTCTCCCCTCACCATTTAAAATATGCCACTTAGTCTTGAAATCCCCAACCCTAGGGAAAAGACACCTGCCGTTCACCTTATCTAGACCCCTCATTATTTTATAAACCTGTATAATGTCACCTATCAACCTCCTATGCTCCAGTGTAAGAAGTCCCAGCCTATTCAGCCCCTCTTTATAATTCAAAATCTCCATTCCTGGCAACATCCTGGTATATTTCTTCAGAACCCTCTCCAGCTTAATAATATCCTTCCTGTAACAGGGTGACCAGAACTGGACACAGAACTCCAGAAGAGACCTCACCAACATCCTGTACATCCTCAATAAGACATCCTAACTCCTATATTCAAAGGTCTGAGCAATGAAGGCAAGCATGCTAAATGTCTTCTTAACCACCTTATCTATATGTGATGCAAACTTCAAAGAATTATGTGCCTGAACCTCTAGGTCTCTCTGTTCTACAATACTGACAAAGGCCTTACTTTTAATTGTATGAGTCTTGATTTTGTTTGTTTTTCCAAAATGTAATACCTCGCATTTATCCAAATTAAACTCCATTTGCTACTTTTCAGCCCATTGACCCAATTGATCAAGATCTCTTTGTAATCTTAAATAACCTTCTTCACTGTCCACCATACCACCAATCTTGGTGTCATCCACAAACTTACTAACCATGCTTTCTATATTCTTATCTAAATCATTTATGACAATATGACATATTAATGACAAACAAAAGTAGATCCAGCACTGATCCCTATGTAACACTGCTGGTCATAGGTCTCCAGTCTGAAAAATAATTGACTAAGGGCACGATACTAAAGCTTCATTAATACTGCTCTCATCCTCTTCACTCTTTTTCCCATAGCACACAGGAATAAAATATTTTCCTAAAATTAATTTAGTTTGTTGCATGTTTTCAGTAACATTAATAGCTCATCATTTAAATAAGCTATGACATTTTAACCAAAATCGCCTAGTCACACTTAAAAACCATAGAATAAACACTTAAATAGTGAACAGTTATACTGTTGCTGGTGTAGCTACTCTTGCCAAAAGATCTGCTGTCAAGGATGGTTGATAATGTATAGAATTGGCACTCCCAATTTAAAGCAAGATCAGAAACTAACATTCATAAAATATGAATATAATATTTATACATTTATTTGTCACGAAAGATTGAAAATTAAGAAATGCTTTTGTCCTAAGGCAAAAGGATTTGATTTACATGGGTGACACAATCCTACCAAGCATAAAAGTGATATATGTCCATTAAACTTTAAAATGATTGTTACATTATGTAAGGACGCTGAGTATTTGTACGAATGTTAATAAATGCACAAATTGGTCATGTCAAATCTCACATGGTGAGGGTCAAATACTGCTCTAACACGATATTTCAAGACAAACGAAAATGGAAAAAACACAGGAAAAGGATGTTGGTCATACTCATTAATTTCCTGTTTGGAAATTAGTACTAAAAATAAGACTCCACAGTTATTCTATGAGGCAAAGCAGTGCTCTGTTTAATAAATGTGGATCTTCCAATGCCAAATTTGGTTAATGACCCTAGATTCAGGAGTCTGGGGTAGGGAACTGAGCCAGAATTGCTCTAACATTAATACCAATAGATCTTAACTGCTATCTAGTTGTCATGGATTACATATTCATCATTTTCCTGTTCAATCTTGGTCATTCTTCCCCATTTTACAAAACTTCTTCCTAATGAAGAGTGACACACCCATGTCCCAAATCTCACCAACTGCAAGTAGATCATTGTTGGTTTCATCACTATTCAAAAACTTTAGAAAGACAATGCCATGAAGCAACAAATAGTAACTTCAAGTTCAAAGAATAACATGCACAAAGCTAATGCTTATTATATGGAACTAAATTGCCTTATTCATAATTGATAATACAATGTACCGATTGAATCGATATTGACTTTTGTAAAAGATCCAGCAAATTCATCGTGCTAACCACAATATGCACTATTTCTTTTTTCATCAATACAAATATCTTTTTAAGGTCTGTGCCAAGTACTTTTTCCATCTGTAAATGTCTCCGTTCCCTTGGAAAAATGATCTACCATTCACAAATGCAATTTCTTGGCAAGCAATCGAGAAAATGTCTGCAGTTGCATGCCACCAAATGACTGGGTTCCAAGTGCAAGGAAAAATTAAGTTTTTAAAATCAGACATTTCCACCATTATTATGACATCATGCAAAGTAAATTCACTTCTGAGGAAGTAATTCTTAGAATGGGAAATTTCTGCTCACCTACTAACATCCAAGGCTCAAAAATAACTCATCAATAGTATCAGGTTATTGCAACTGTCATAAAAATATAACATGTAGCTTGATCAGAAAAAAGGTCGAAAATCTGTGGCTGATGGTAGAATATTATCTAGGATGTAGTAACCAGGAACTTAAAACACCATGATATGATCAAAGCAGGCTTAACATGGTTTTATGGAACGGAAGTAGTGCTTGACAAATGCATTAGAGCGCTTTAAGGATGTGACTAGCCGATTAGATATAGGGGGGGACCCAATGAATACAACAGAATAGAAATTTATTGTCACGTGTACTTTTATATGAAAAATACAGTGAAAAGTTTTATAAGTCAACCACCCCAGCACCTACATCAATGACAGAAGTCATACATCATAATAATATTAAAAAATGTAAGTTTTAAGACAAAGTTCATCATAGTTTAGTGACAACTACTGGACTCTGGGAAAGCTGATAAATGATGGAATACCCTGAAGATGCAACCGGGACTGGACCGCCACGCCAGGCCACCAGATACTGCGCCAGAAACCTCTACCAAAGAAGTCTGCCATGCCAGGCTGAGACTGCCACTCCTGTACAATATCGGCTGCTGAGCCACTGGAACGCCTGGATACTGAAAACAAAGACCTCCACATGGGGACAAGACCTCCATGCCAGGACCAGGCTGCTGCTCAGGGAGTCTGCCACTATGGGTCAAGAATGTCTTTCTCCGCCTTCAGGCGCCTGGTCCTAGTTGTGGATCTGGAGCCTTGGCCTAGACCTCCAAGTCCAGGTCAGGAGAGTCAGCCGGGACCTGTTTCTCACTCACCGTGTCTGGCTCATCCTGGCATAGCTACTGCTGCCGCCAGAGCCTTAAAAGAAAAGAAAATGAAGAAAAAAAGACAGCAAAAGTAAAAAGAAAAGAAAAGAAAAACCGATGGATATGGACGAGCCCTTGGCTCAGCCCCACTACTCTGTCACCACCTTGTATCAGTGGCTATAGTATATTTGGATTTTTTTTTTTAAATGTTTAGCAATGACACGAGATAGTTACAAAAGATTACAGCTCATGGTGTTGGAGACAACGTATTAGCATGGATTGAAGACTGGCTCACAGACAGAAAACTAAGAATAGAGAAAATGCCTAATTTTCAGATTGGCAGAATATAACTAATGTAATATAACATAATAAAATAAAATAACTCAATGACCAGTGCTTAGATCTCAGTTATTTACAATATGTAACAATGACTTAGATGAGGGAGCTGTGCGTAATATATCCAGGTTTGCTGATGATACAAAGGTTGGTGGGAAAGTAAGCTGAGAGGAAGATGCATAAAGGCTGAAAAGGGATATAAATAGGTTAAGTGAGGGGACAAACATTGGCAGATGGAGTATAATGTGGGAAAATTATGTTATTCATATTCATAGGGAAAATAGATAAGCAAAATATTATTTGAATGGAGAGAGAATACAAGATGTTATGTTGCAGAGAGATGTGTGTGTGGTCTGTAATGATTGGAACCAGGTGAACCTCATTGGCTATGAGGTCCTTGATTGGGGCTGTTAACCTGGACCAATCAGGAAAGACCTTGCTGACCAATATTAACAGGGGATTTAGAATGTCCACATTTCAAGGGACTGACTCTGAGCTGGCTGGCCACAGCCAATGTACTGTGCACAAGTAAATAAAGGGTGACTTGGTGACGGGATACCAGCCTCTGTGCAGTTCTAGTGAAATATTGAAGAGGTTTTCAGGAAGGGCTTAGGACTATGAAAAGGGCCAAAGCCACGTTACATGTTGACCAGGAAGCAATTCCGAGATTTTGCAAGGCCCGCCTGGTGCCATTTGCCTTGTGAGCAAAAGTAGAGGCAGAAATCAGGAGGCTGGAGAGCGAAGAAATCATCAAACTAGCGTAGTTTGCAGAATGGGTAGCACCGGTCATACCGACTGTGAAGCCTAACGGCTCAGTTTGCCTTTGTGGGGATTTTAAGTAAACGGTAAACTGCTGCTCGCAGCTGGATAAATGCCCAATCGTTCGCACAGAGAACGTGTATGCAAAGTTGGCAGGTGGGCTGTCTTTTATAAAGCTGAATATGAGGCACACCTACCTGCATTTGCGACTGGATGAAGAGCCCCAGAAGTACGCTTCAATTAATACCCATAAGGGTTATACAAGACTGTTATTTGGTATATCATTAGCCTGCGCCTTTTTCCAGCAGACCATAAGAGAACATTTTACAAGGGCTACCCCAGGTTGCCATTTATCTGGATGACATTCTAATAACAGAGACAATCAATAAAGAGCACTTGGAGAACTTGTGGCATAGTGCTTAAACATTTCTCTCAGGCAGGCGTGCGCCTTGGAAGGGTAAAATGTGTGTTCCAGGCGCCCCAAATGACCTACTTGGGTTACAGAATTGACAAAACTGGGTTACACCAGTTGCAGGATAAAGTGAGGGCAATCAAAGGAGCCCCGGCTCCCACATCTGTACCGGAGCTCAGGTCTTTCCTTGGGTTAGTGAATTATTATGGAAAATTCATACGTAACCTGGCCTCCATCTTGGCACCATTACACCCGTTATTGAAAAAGGGTCAGCCTCGGAAATGGTCATGTAGCCAAGAAGTAGCCTTCAGGGAAGTGAAAAAGCAGCTATCATCTAAAGTGTTACGCCCACTACGATCCGAAGCGAGAGGTAGTGCTGACGCGCAATGCCTCCCTGTACAGCATCGGGGTAGTGTTGACTCATTGGTTGCCCAATAGAGAGGAATGCTCGATAGCAGATGCTGGACGTAAATATGCCCAGATAGAGAAGGAAGATTTGGCAATCATCTTTGTGAATAAGTTGAACCAGCACCTTTACGGTTGGGAATTTGTCAGGGCGGTGCCACCCATTGTTTCCGGTAGAATTCAGCGGTAGGCCCTTATTCTCAGTGCATACAAGTACAAGCTAGAACATCATCCAGGGAGCCAAGTGGCTAATGCGGATGCCATGAGCCGCCTCCCACTGGCAGATACACCACAGTGGTGCCTCCCCTAGAAGAGTCCATGGTGGTTTTAAAATTCCTGTCCACCACTCCAGTCATCACTGACAATAAAACGATCCTATCCAAGCGAAACTAAAATAGCTGGTGGTAATGGGGAAAACCGAAGGGCCATCGCAACCAGGATTGAAACCTTTCTGGACTTGGTGGAACCAGATCACCATAGAGGACAGCATATTACTAAAAGGAGCAAAGGTGATTGCCCCGAGTAAACGTTGTTGCCAGATTCTGGCTGAACTCTACCAGGGTTACCCAGGGGTTTCCAAGATGAAGATACTAGCACGAAGCTATGTCTGGTGCCCAGGGTTGGACACTGACATAGCTGCGTTGGTGGGGCAGTGCTCAGAGTGCCAACTAGGACAAAAATTGCCACGAGAAGCGCCCCCACATTCGTGGGAATGGCCAGGTAAACCCTAAACTTGGCTGCATGTTGACTACGCCAGACCTTTCATGGACTTAATGTTCCTGGTCATTGTGGATACCCATTCAAAGTGGTTGGACGTGCATAAATTTTGTTTAGCAAACTCAGGGATGACAATTGAGAAGCTGTGAGCATCGTTCACAATATTCAGACTCCCAGAAATATTGGTCAGGGACAACGGGAGTCAGTCACCAGCAGGGATTTCGAATATTTCCTAAAGTCAAATGGAACTTGGCACCATACCATAGCTCCGTACCATTAATCGGCTAATGGTATAGTGGAAAGAGCGGTCCAAAAAGTGAAGGCAGGCTTAAAGGAGCAGTCTACAGCATCACTTGATACCAAACTATCGTGGTTCCTGGTGCCGATGTGGGGAAGACTCCGCACCAGATTAAACCTGATATTCCCAGACCCTGGGAAAGGTGGGGCGGGGAGAGTGGTGTGAAACGGCAGCAGGAATGCCAACGCCGATCACAGGCCTCCTCTAAATGAGAGAGACAGTTTAATATGGGGGACGAAGTATGGTGCCTGAACCATGGAAGTGGCCCTACATGGGTACGAGGTGAGGTTGACGCGAGGTCAGGTCCCGTGACTTACAAAGTTTGCGGAGGTAATACAGTCCTGAACAAACACGTGGATCACCTGAAAACTGTCACCTCACAAACAGGGCAGGACCAAAACATACCTCATCCCTCAGAACAGCCAGAAGGCCTATCGAAAACAGTAGGTTCTTCCCCCTCCAGCTGGTGTTGAGGAAACCGCAGAGTCTGAGACGGATCTAGCTTCGATACCATTACCGCTGGAAGAGGAGGAGGAAACTCTCCTGAGATGCTGCGGACACAAGAGATAAGCTACAGTTCTGTACACGCAGCCCGTGTCAGAGTCCAAATCAGAGGAACCAGACCTGGGGCGAAACATTGCAGGACAAGCTGATTGCCGAAGACCAGGCATATATCCCCGGACTTGCAGGAGGAGGGATATAGTGATTGGAACCAGGTGCACCTCACTGACTATGAGGGCATTCATTAGGTTTGTTAACCTGGGCCAATTAGAAAAGCCCTGGCTGACCAATATTGACAGGGGATTTAGAATCTCCACAGTTCAAGGGACTGACTCTGAGCTGGTTGGCCGTAGTCAGTGTACTGTGCATAAGTAAATAGAGGGTGACTTGCTGATGGGATATCAGCCTCTGTGCAGCTATTGCATGGTCATGTACAAATCACAAAATATTAGCATGTGGGTACAGCGAGGAATTAGAAAGGCATATGGAATGTTGCCCTTTATTGCAAGGAGGCTGTAGCAGATGTGGCTGAGATCGTACCTAGAGTAATGCACACCATTTTAATATCCATGTTTACGAAGCATTAAAATTGTATTGCATGGGAGCTCAAAGTAGGTTTACCAGGTTGTTTCTTGGAATTTAGGGTTTTGTCTTATAAAGTAAGATTGGATCTAAACTCACCATTGTTTAGAAGAATGCAACAGTGTTTTTTGTCAGATACATAAGATTCTCAGGAGGCTTGACAGGGTAGATGCTCCCAGTGGGGAAATCTAAAATCAGAGGGTACAGGTTAAAATTAATGTGTCTCCCATTTAAGAAATAATGGTTGGAGGAATTTATTCTCTCAAATAGTCATTAATCCTTGGAATTCTCCACCCCAATAGCAGAGTGGTGACTGGATTGTTGAATATATTCAAGGCTGCATTCGACAGAATTTTGACCCAGAAAAGGGCTCAAGAGTTATGGTAGTCAAACCAAAAAGCTGTCTTGAGGCCACAGTCAGATCAGCCATAATATTTGTGAATGGCAGAACAGGCTCCAGAAGCCAAATGGCCTATTCCTGCTCTTATTTCTTATGTTCTTACATATACAAAGGAATTTCGGGGCCCTTGTGCATGAATGACAGAAAATTAACACATAGGTACAGCAGGTAATTAGGAAGGCAAATATTATTTAATGTTTATTGCCAGGATGGATTGCTAACAAAAGAGACATAAAAGACCTCAACATCAATCAAAACAAGTGGTAACTCTAATGACAAGTGACGCAAATGGCAACACCACCTATAGGCAGGAATTCACGGTCAGTACAATGTGTAGTTCCAGTGGCTTCAAAGCAAATCCAGTGCTGAACAAGGCAGTGATCATCATTTACCACTGGCATGGGACACTACACATAGAACTTGTGGTTGACTTTGTCTTTCCAAAGTTAACTTGTTCAGTCATCAAAAGTAGTGCAGCAGATGATCTCGCCAAAGTTCAGAGGTTCTAGTTCCATCATCTGTTGGAGATGGAAAGGATGTAAATCACCAATCACTTTGCAGGGTGGTTGAAGTAAATGAGTAAGGGAGTGTTCCTATTCATAAAAGGCTTGAATGATACTACACTTAGAGCAGTTTGCACAGCTTTGATCCCCTTATCCCATGAAGAATACATCCACCTTGGGGACACCAGTGGAGGTTGGGCTTTAGGGTATAACGAAAGTTCACCAGATTGATTTCTAGATTGAAAGTGTTATCCCTATTAGCAAGATTCATTAAGATGAGCTTTTATTTTCTGAATAAGAATGAAAAGTGAACACACTACATATATAAAGTTCTTTAGGGTTAAGTTCTGAGACATTGTTTCTCTTGGCTAGTGAGTCAAATTGTGCGGCATAGCCTCAGGATAAAGGATCAATCACTTAGGACTGATACAAGGACAGATCCTTCACTGACAGAATTTTGAATTTTTGAAATTCTCTACCTGAAGGTTATGAACATAGAGGTGGAGATAGCTAGAATTTTAGTCATTAAGGGAATTGAGAATATTGATATAGGGTTAGAAATGGAGTAACAGTGAAAGGTCTCATTGAATGAGGAGGAGGTTGGAGGAGCTACATGGCTCGATTCTGATATTTTTTATGTTGCTATCAATTGAATTCAACAACTGTGGAGATCAGCTTTTTCATTCAAATATGTGAAGAAATCTTACAGTAAAGTTTAGTTTTCTTCAAGCAAAAGCCAACATCTTGCAACAAATGCATATTTTATTTTCTATTATCTCTTCTTGTTATTTATTAATTCTTTAATTAATGAATTTTTTTTCCATTTTGTTTATTAATTCTTAGGGACATGAGACCTGGCAATAATTTCTATTCACAGTTGACCTAAAAAGATGAGTCTTCTGGAACTGCAGGAGTCTGTCAATTTACCCTTGAATATCTTTGTAGTGGGTTGTTACAATTGAGTAACTTGCTAGATTATTCCATAGAACAGTTAAGAGTTAAGCATATGAGAATGGGATTGCAATCACATACAATCTAGTGTGCTTTAGATCACTTGGTCTGTTATCCTTCAGTATTTGTATATGCAACTGGATTGCAGTTTCAGAATTAAAATATATGGACTTTCACTCCCAGCTATAGACACAACAGCCAGTAAAGCAGGTACAAACTTCAAATTATACTGATACAAAAGAAAAACCTAGAATTTCAATCAAAAATAAAACTAGTGCACAGTGTTTTAATCTTTAGCTTGAAATCAACACCATCCAAAATAATGAATATCAATTAAGTTCCATCAAGATTGCTGATAGAACTGAAATGATTTTTCAGAAATACGGATGAAGCTTTCATATCAATGACAACAGACACAACTAGCCATCATAATTGTGCATGCATTAGATAAAAAGTTACATTGCCAATGGAAATATGTTGCCCCAAGTTGATGATTTTGTGATCAAACTTGAAAAATTGGTCTAAATATGAGGAAACCATCATCCTCTTCAGCTGATACAGTACTGTCAGGCAATATCATACTACCTTTTAGGAAACATATGTAGATTTGCTTGAGGAAGGACATCAGCAAATTTTGTTTTATATAGTGACAGGCGCAAGAGACTTCTGCTAGGAGAAAGAGCTGTGTTTCAAATTCAAAAGATAGACATATGCAGGTACTGTACCTCCATTAACTAAATAACACTAAAGATAAGTGTCTTTTTTAAATTTGCATTTAAAGGGTAATTTTAAAACTGACGCATAAAAGAGGCTATTCAATTATGGCACTCCTACATGAACACATTACTCAGAACATTTTGCTCCCCAATTGATATTTCACATTGCAAAATCACATGTTTAAATAAGCTGCAAAATCCTAAATCTGTTAACCACTCTGTTTAGTGTTTAAGAAACAGTGAAATTTATAGATGCATTTACAGATCCATGATAGGGATCAGAATATCACAAAAAAGATACATCAGATAAAGCTGGCTTAAAATTTTAATTATAACTACTTGCGAAGACCCACAAAACATTTTCAGTTAATTGTTAGTTTAATATTAGTAATCAATTTCATTATCCCATCCACCCTTCCCATGTCACCCACATTTCATTCTATCTTTCTCACTCATCCCTATCCCCTGACCCCTCCTTCTGTTATTACCTCTCATGACATCCCCTCCTTCCCATTACATTTGCAGTGATTGTAACAAGGGTCAGCCAGGTGGATCTCATAGAATATGAGTTCCCTGATTGGACCAGATTAACTGCCCCAATCAGGGAACCCTGGCTGACAGATATAAACAAGAGTGTCAGAGGTTCTGTTTACTCTGAGAGCTGGCTCAGACGACACTGGATCAGTGTCAAGAACTCTCCACCTGTAAATAAAGGGTGACTTGAAGATGGATGCCGGCCTCTGTGGAGTCATTTCAGAGGCAACGAGAGAAAAGCATGCTCCTGAAGAAATTCAATCTCAACAGTTGCCTTTGAATAGGGGTCAGCATTTCTGGAATCATGATATTTTTAGGGAAACTTGACTCATTTGATCCTGCTGTTGAAGACTGGGCCCAGTAGGTAGAAAGAATGCATTATATTTTCCGGGTAAATGACATTAGGACAGATGAAAAGCAACAAAATATTCTCCTGACAGTTGTGGACATGCAGTTTCCCAGACTCACCAGATACTAAAACCTTTCAAGAGTTGATGGATTTATTACAACTGCAAGCCTCCTCTAATTATGAGATTCTACCACTTGTACTTGACAATTTGAGAATTGGGGGATTCTTGTATCGAGACTTTTGACTAGATTAAGACAATTGGCAAAGGCATCTTCAGATGATGAGACATCATTTGGCACATGGAACTAGTGATGTAACCATGCAAAAGCACTTCCTAACTGAAGCCCAACTGGACTTCAAACAGGCACTACAACAGGCTTTATCATTGGAAAATGCAGCGAGTGTAGCATAGGAGTTGCAGGGTATTCTGATGGAAGTGGACACCCTTGCCAGGCTGACTAAGCTTAGGGAACACCACTTGTGTGAAGGCAATTGCATAGCCTCACTCAGGACATATCCTGAACAGAGGGACTCTAGGTCAGCCCACAGCAAAACCCCAAAACAAAGCCAAGCTTTGGCCAAATGGTTAAAATTTTCTTCAGGATTGGAACCAGGAAGCCATTGTAGTTGCTGCTGGTTTGCAGACTCAAGACAGCAAAAAAGTCTCACTGGACCTAAACTGAGTAAGAGAACTCATAGGCTGGTATCCAGGAGAGTGCACACCCTGGAACATCCACCTACATCTGGTTTGGAACAGTTAAATTATTTAGCAACATCCAAATCAGAACCAATCAAAACAAATGTCTGATTAATTGGTCACCTGATTGTAATGGAGCTTGACAATGGTATATCCATTTCAGTGATCACAGAAGCAGTCTTTAACAAAATTCACTCTGGACTCCAAACCTTGTGTTTGTGCAAGACCTCAGCTAGACTGAGGGCCTATACCGGGGAACTTTTACAGATTAAGGGTACAACTTTTAGTTCCGGTCGTTCATGAGAAGCAGCTGGTTCAGTTACCAGTGATTGTACTAAAAGGCTCAGGCCCAACGTTGAAGGAGTGAAATTCGTAGAAAGATTCACCTGGATTGGCTCAACATTTTTCGATCAGAAAACGACTGCTTGAGTGAAGTCCTAATTAGATACTGGGAAGCTTTTCAGGAAGGTCTGGGGACTACGAAAGGAATCATAGCCACTTTACATATTGACCAGGAAGCAATTCCATGATTCTGCGAGATCTGCCCAATGCTATTTGCCTTATGAGCAAAAGTAGAGGTAGAAATCAGAAGGCTAGAAAGCGAAGGAATCATCAAACCAGTCCAGTTTGCACAATGGGCAGCACTAGTTGTACTGACTGTGAAGTCCAATGGTTGGTTCGCCTCTGTGGAGATTTCAAACAAATCGTAAAGTACTTTTCACAGCTGAATAAGTGCGCAATCACTCACACAGAGGATTTATACGCAAAGCTGGCAGGGGTGGCTCACCTTCACAAAGCTGGAGATGAGCCATGCGTACTTGCAATTGTAGTTAGATGAGGATTCCCAAAAGTATGTCAGAGAGTCAGAGATGTACAGCATGGAAACAGACCCTTCAGTCCAACTCATCCATGCTGACCAGATATCCAATATGAATCTAGTCCCATTTGTCAGCATTTGGCCCATATCCCTTTAAACCATTCCTGTTCGTATACCCATCCAGATGCCTTTTAAATGTTATAATCGTACTAGCCTCCACCACTTCGTCTGGAAGCTCATTCCATATACGCACCACCCTCTGTGAAAAAATTGCTCCTTAGGTCCCTTTTATATCGTTCCCCTCTCACCTTAAACCTATGCCCTCTAGTTTTAGACTCCCCACGCCGGGGAAAAGATCTTGTCTGTTTACCTTATCCATGCCCGTCATGATTTTATAAGCCTTTATAAGGTTACCCCTCAGCTCCAGGGAAAACAGTCCCAGCCTATTCAGCCTCTCCCTATAGCTCAAACACTCCAAGCCTGGCAAAATGCTCGTAAATCTTTTTTAAACCCTTTCCAGTTTCACAACATCCTTCCTATCGCAGGGAACCAGAATTGAACGCAGTACTCTAAACGTGGCTGAACCAGTGTCCTGTACAGCTGCGACATGATCTCCCAACTCCTATACTCAATGACCAATAAAGGCAAGCATACCAAACGCCTTCTTTATTATCCTATCTACCTGCAATTCCACTTTTAAGGAACTATGAACCCCCACTTCAAGATCTCTTTGCTCAGCCACACTCCCCAGGATCTTACCATTAAGTGTATAAGTCCTGTCCTGATTTTCCTTTCCAATGCAGCACCTCACATTTATCTAAATTAAACTCCATCTGCCACCCCTGTGCTACAATTAATACCCATAAGGATTTGTACAAATATATGAGACTGCCATTTGTGGTATCATCAACCAGTGCAATTTTTCAGTGGATGATGGAGAACATTTTACAAGGTCTACCCCAGGTACTCCTGGAACTATTGGTCAAGATAACAGGTCATTGTTTACCAGCAGGGAATTTTAGAATATTTCCTAAAGTCGAATGGTATTTGTTACTTAAGGACAGCTCCATACCATCCATCATGTAATGGTCTGGCAGATACAGCAGTCCAAACTTTAAAGGCAGGCTTAAAGAAAGAGCCTACACCTTCACTAGATACCAAACTGTCCTGATCCTATTTGACTATAGGACCACCCCTCAAGCAACTACAAGAGTAACTCCATTAGAGTTGTTAATGGGGAGAACAGTCCGCACCAGGTTAAATCTGATCTTCTCATCTTTTTTTTGAAGGAGGGAGTGTAAAAGGAATGCCAAAGCCAAACTCAAGACTCCACTAAGTGAGAGACATAGTTTACTTCAGGGGACAAAGTTTGGTGTATGAACCATGGGAATGGCCTGCAAGGGTAACAGGCATGATCAACGCAAGGTCAGGTCCAGTGATGTATAAAGTTCAGGTAGGTGTGATGGTCCTGAGCAAGCTCATGGACCATATGAAAGCTGCAAACTCACAAACAGTGTGCAGGTAAAACATAAAAACCAAAAGAACTGCAGATGCTGTAAATCAGGAGCAAAAACAGAACTCAGGAAGGGTCACCAGACCCAAAAGCTTAACTCTGTTTTTTCCTTCACAGATGCTGCCAGACCTGCTTCCAGCGACTTGGTTTTTGTGCAGGTAAAACATACCCAGCTCCTCGACTGCCTTTCCAACAGTTCAGAACTGAGTTCTCCCTCTCCATCAAACGATATAGATACCTTGCGATCTGAGATGGACATGGCACATGTCACTGCCTTGACACCTTTGCCACCTAAAGAGGAGAATGGATTTCATCCAAGATGCTCCAGGCATAGGTGGTGAGCTACTGTGTGTTACATGCCACCCATATTACAGGCAGAGTTGGAGGAGCGTGAGCCAGTGCTAAAATGCCCTGGGGGAGCCACAAAAAAACAGCCTATGTCCTTGGACTCAGAGGAGGAGGGTTGTAGTGATTATAATGAGGTCAGCCAGGTGGACCTCACACAATATAAATTCTCTGATTGGACCAGATTAATTCCCCAATTAGGGCTTCCTGGCTGACAAAAATAAACAGGAGTGTCACACATCCTCCTCACTCTGAGACCTGGCTCTGAGGGAGCTGGATCAATGTCAAGGACTCTCCACGTGTAAACAAAGGATGACTTGCTGATGGGATACCAGCCTTTGTGGAGTTGTTTTACCTCCATGTCATTCTCCACATTCCAGTGCCATTTCTTCTTTCCCATAACGTTCCCATCCTACCAGATCAATATTGATCCCGAGACCGCAGTCAACTTAAGTTTTTTAAATTGTTTATGTCATATTGGTATCTCTGGATCAGCCAGCATTTATTGCCCAATTGCCTGGAGAAGGTAGTGGCGAGCTGCTTTCTTAAAACACTGCTCATAACACTTAACCAATTTCAATGTAGCTTTTTAGAAATGTTGAATTACAAAAGCATTGAAATGATAGAGATTTAGTAGGTCATGTAAATAGCCTTGGGTAAAATATGGTTTTAAATCTTTAAAATATTTTGCTTTAGAGCTTCAAGATTTTGAATTAATTATGCTTACATGTATACTCCATTCTTTGCCTTCCCGTGGTGAGCTTTGCTTCCTACAGACTGCTTACCTCCCTGCAACCAGTAAGGGGAGACATAGGGCCATTATGTGTTAGGATGAAGCATTGCAAAGACAAACGCTTAGATAGATGCTGGACACAGCATCTGAGAGGACCACATCACCCCACCAGCAATGTGCAATTATTTCTGGAACATTTTTGTTCCCACCATCTAACCTGTAAAAGTCTCAAATATAATTTATGGACAAGACTAAACTCTCTGGTAATCGTGAACTGTGCATCAAGTAACTTGCATAAACGTGCATAGTGTGGGGAAGATTGCAACTATTTTTGGATGACTTCAAACAGAATTGTCGAAAATTGTAAATATGCCTAATAGAGACTTTAACATTGTGACCCTGTGATTTTTCACTGTATTTCTATCTTCACTCTTCAGAAATCAGGGTAGAATCTTCCCTTGCTTTGAATTATGTTGGCTATGATGAGATCTTTGGGAGAATTGAGAGAGAAGTCAAGCAAGGTCTTTCTCAAAGTTGGGAACAACAAGTTGCATTTTCCAGTAAGTTCTGGACATCAAGATGAGATTCTTGCTCGTGAATCATTCATTATTATTACATTATGCACTCTCCTATTCTATCAGATATGAAAGCCAGGGCTGGTACCTGACAACTCCAGCTCGTAGCTTGCAGCTTGCTCTTCTGCACCTCCGCCTTGGATATCTGGTACCAACATCTGAAGGCGCTCTTTATTGGCAGTGGCTGCATGCACCTGACATCCACACCAACTGGCATGCGATACACCATCTCTGCACCATTATGATACATTTCGAATCCACTTAGAGTACGCTTCTACATTTTAATGGACTGGCACATTGGATTGCACTGGCAACTATCATTGGAATGCTATTGCAAGGCTACAGAATCACAGAAATGCGGCAGCACTAAAGAAAGCCAGCCCATTATATTTGCACCAGTTCTATTACCTAGAGCCAAATTCCTGCTTTTTCTTCTTAGCCCTACACACCATTTCAACTCAAGTAATCACCCAATGCTACATTCCAATAGTTTGTGAACCAGCTCAATGATTGGCCAGGCTACAACTCAATACCTGTGCACTCTCAGCATTCTTTCCTTGCCTTGCTTTTTAGCGCTTTGTCACCTCAGCCAGAACTAACAGGTGCGCAGTACTTCTGTCTTGACTTTAGCACAGACACAAAGCCACAAAGCTTGTCATGGTCATCAACGGTCATTAGTCAAGGGGAGCTGGACATGTCGCTGTACAGCACTATGCTATGTCAATATCATACCTGCACCACAAGTCAGAACACAATGGAATACAATATAAAGCAGCCGTTTTATAAGTACAATAAACATTTACATGTCGGATTGTTAAAATTAATACTAATAGGGGATCTCATTCGAAAGTATGAGCATTCATAAGTCAGACTTTTGTAAATCGGGGGCTGTCAAAAATTCTCAGTTAAATCAAGGAAGAAAGCATTTAGTCAGGGAGTCCCAGCACACTAAGTCAAGGGCAGCCTCTTGGGCATGAAAATTGGGCAAGGTCATTGACTACTCCAGCAGTCAGAGTCAGGATCTTCTTCTCATAGGGGCAAGGAGTCTAATGTCAGGCACCTTAGCCCCCTTGTATTGATTTGTTCTGCCTTATTGTAGACCACTCACACTTAGAATCAAAGAAAATGGGGGATTTAGTGAGATGAAAATAAGCAACACAGCTGTTACTGCTATTGCAGATGCAGAAAAAACAGTGAGGTTACCTGAGTGAGTAGGCAGCACAGAAGCCATGTAGGGAAAGTGGATGGGTACAAGCAAGTGAGGAAACATGTTGCATGCAATACTGACAGTGATAAAATAAGAGCCTTGGCTGGAGATGCGTGCAGTAGCAGAGTAAGAATGAGTGCTCATTTTCATAGAGAAGATGGTGACAATTACCCTTGCAAAGCAGAGGTCACTGACCTTCTTCCTACATTGGTGGGCATTCACCCAGATGACTGAGACCGCACTGACCTGGACATCAATGCCAAACTAGGCTGGCAGGGTCCGGTGTTGTGGCCTGCTCAATTGGTCCTAGGGGAAGAAGGCAGCCCTCCTCTGCACCACCCTATCCTCCAGGACCTGTCTGCAAAGCTGGGTGCCAATCTCCCTTTGTCTGCCATGTTTCAGCTAAATGTCATGACCCATGCAAGGCAGCTCCAGACCGACAGTGTGCCTGGGTGTACAAAGCCCTTTAAAGATGTCACCAGTACCAGGGATGCAGTGTATCCCAGGATATCCGAGTAGTGGCATATACTGATGGCTAGGTGAGTGGGAGATTCAGCATCAGATGAGAGGGATGCCACAGAGTTTGGGACAATAGCTCAAGAAATCTTGAGAGGTCTCACTAAGAGAAACCCTTCATGAAATTCAACAAATGACACTTTGCCAAAATATGATAAGATTCAGCTCTTAGGTTTTATCCACAATATGTCAGGGAGGCAATGGCCTAGTGGTATTATCACTGGACTGTTAATCCAGAGACCGAGATAATGTTCTGGGGATCCGGGTTTGAATCCCACCATGGCAGATGGTGGAATTTGAATTTGATAAATATCTAGAATTAAGAATCTAATTATGACCACGAATCCATTGTCGATTGTCGGAAAAACCCATCTGGTTCACTAATGTCCTTTAGGGAAGGAAACTGCCATCCTCACCTGGTTTGGCCTATACATGACTCCAGATCCACAGCAATGTGGTTGACTCTTAACTGCCCTCTGGGCAATTAGGGATGGGCAATAAATGCTGCCTAGCCGGCAACGCCCTCATCCCGTGAATGAATAAAGGGAAAAAAATGCATAAGATTTAGTGATACCTGAAAAATAATGCCACTCTCAGCTTCTCAGGCATACTGCTTATTATCACAAAACAGGAAAAATTCCACAAATCATAAAGGTAGAACAGCAACAGCAATTACTCTCTCTTTCTCATTATGACTACTCTGCCTGGTACAGCTTCATCTTCACTCCCTTTGGTCCAAGGTACCTCAAGCTCACAGAATTTAATGGATTCAGTAGATAAATGGTTTAACCATTCACTGCTAGAGTGCAATAAATGCAAGAAACTCAAAATTATTTGTCATCAAGATCAAAACTATCCAATTAGCCCCCTCTGCCACTTCCCTTAACGCACCAATCCAAACTTTCTCCAAGACTCCCCTTTTCCTAAATTTTCATATTTCTCTTGTTTCTTTCCATCCAGTCTTGTGTCTTCTCAAAAGTCCAACTTGTCCATTAGATCCATCCCCTGCTTTCTTGTTCTACCTTCATTAAACTGTTCACCATCCAACTTCCTTTCCTACTCCCAAGTTAATAAAATTGTTATGATTGGTGTTGGACTGGGGTGGACAAGGTCAGAAGTCACACATCATCAGGTTTTAGTAGAACAGGTTTATTTGAAATCACAAGATTTTGGAGCACTGCTGCTTCATCAGTTGAAGTGGATAAAATTGTTCAGTTGTTTCTCCTCAGGTACTATCCCCTCTCCTTCAAAACTGCCATTGCACTTGTTCAAAAATACTGACCTTGATTCCTCCTCCTTGCAAACTACTGCCCAGTTTCCAACCTTCTTTCCTTTGCAAAGTCCTTGAAAATACTGTCACCATCCAAAATCATGCCCATCTTTTTTGAAACTCTCCCATTGGCTTTTATCCTATCAACTTGAAATCAGACATATGAAAGTCAAAAGTAACATCTTACATGAATGAAGTCGAGGTAAACTATCCAACCTTTTCCATTTCAATCTGCCTGAGATCTTTGCCTGGTCAATTACACCGTATTCCTTCAATGGCTGTTAATCATGGTTCACCTGAGTGGGACTGCACTCATCTAGTCTAATTCTTATCTAGAGATACTTGTAGCCAAAGAATCACTGGTACTCCTGCACAGTTTGCTCTGGTGTCCTGCTAAACATCCATCCATTGCTCTCTCCTATTTCTCATCTACTTGGTGTCTGTTGGCGACATCATACACTGTCTGTTTCCACATGTAAATTATGACATCCAGTTCACCCTCACCACAATCTCTGTCAACCCCTGTACCATCTCCAAATTGTAAGAGTGCTTGTTAGACATTCAGTACAGAGGAAGCAGAGGTATCCTCAAACTAAAAATTAAAATGTCAAAGCCGCTGTCTACACTCTTTACCATAAACTCAATGTTCAAATGCATGTCAAATCCCATTTACCCATTATGCCTGCTCCTGTTGGCTTACGAGGTTCCTGCTTAAGTAACTCCTCATTTTTGAATTCTCATTCTTGTTTTCATATTCCTTATAGCATCATCCTTTATCATCACTGCCATCTTCCCCAGCCTTATCACATCACTTTCCCCAACATCCATGCAATACATCCTCAAGAACTCTGCACTCCTCCAATTCTGGCCTTGTGTTCACAACCCATTTCTTGCACTCCACCATGGGCAATCATACCTTTAACTACCCAAGCTTTCCCTAAATGTCTCTGTCTCCCATGAGTTCTTTCTGGTACACCTTAAAACCTGCTCTTTGGAAAATGTTCAGACAACTGTGCAAGTATTTCCTTATTTGGCTCAATGTCAAATTTTTTTTGATGCTCCTAAGAATTTTCCTCAAACATTTTTTCATTGCGAATGCATTATATAAACACATGTTGCTGTTGTTGCAATATGTTTGTATTCTAACTTGCTGCCCAGTACAGTAGCAGAGTAAGAGTTCTTTGCTCAGTTAGTATAACCTTGACTGTTTTATCAATGGAAGGTTCGAAGTGGAGGCATTCACTTCATCAGATAAAAGTTAACTGCTGCACAAGTAAATCTAGGTGACTTGTATGCATTTTGCATTATTGGTAAAGCAATAAAATCAGAGCATCTAACATTCAAAACACTGGCAAATAGCACAGAGATGAGATATAAAATTAGTTATTTTTCCCCCCACATACAAAAGGATTTTCCTGCTAGGAATGTTATTCTATAAGCATCATCTACTTTTATTTCTGGCATTTGCATCATTCTTCAGCAAGAGAAGTAAGAGATAATCTGCTCCTAGGTTTTAGTCAGTGAAACGCTTCATCCAAGAATTGCAAAATGGCTCCATGTCATCTAGATTAAGAGCATAAAACATGTTTTTTAAATACAAGTTCCTCTGTCTGTGAAGCATGTGTTCTGATGATGCAATATTCCAAACACCATACCTGAAATGTCTTCTTTTTTCTTTATCTAGGATTCTCCAAACCATGATTGTCACGGCCCTCCATTGTGTGTGCCTCATCTCCTGCACTTCTGCTCTCATATCTTCTGCTCCCTCTCAGAACCATAATAGTGTTCTTATCCTAATTTTCCATCCACCAGCCTCTGTTCAGCTCTGCAACCTCCAGCATGATACCTCTACCAAGGATGTCTTCCCCTTCCTCCACTTTTGAGCATTCTGAAGGAAACATTCCCTCCATGATACACACGGTGACTCGTTAATCATCCCTAACATCCTGTTTGCTTCACATGGCAAATTTCCAATATAAGCATAGGTGATATAACATCACCTCTTTCATTTCCTCTTTCTATTGTGGAGGTCAAGGTTGCTGCTGTAATGCCACCTCAAATCCTACATAAATCACTCAGATCAGGTGTTTGTGATTCAGGAATCTGGGGCTGGAGATGAAGAAGAGAAGGTAAGGCAGATCAGCTTCTAGTAGCCATGCCCATGCCCATGCCCTCTGTCTTGCACAAGTTGGTGTAGATCAAGTGAGCCCCCCAAACTGACAGTTGGCCCACATGGATTTGCTAGTCCAGTAGGCCAATTCTTTCTTGTTCCATCTTGAGTTGACTTAATTTTTTTTTAGCTCAAAGCAAGTCCCTAGACTGAGGAGACTTTTTGAATCCCCTGGTTATTTTCCCTTTCTCTGCAACACTACCACTGCACCAAAGGGAGCTTCACCAATAGTGCTTATGTTTTCCCCACATCACCTGTGGCTGTGTGTATATGTGTAGTGACTCAGTATAATGACACCATTGTGCAACAATTTTATTCTATTCTTCCACCACCAGGAAAGCACCCATGTGACTAGTGAAGTATTAACAATCAAGGCCTGATAAGGGCAATGCTTACATGGGAGTTGAAGTAACAGCAGCCTTAACAGGATAAGGCTCTTAAGTTGATGTTAATTAACCACTTAAGGTTCTCAACTAGTAGCTAAGCAGCAAGGTCCAGCTTGGCCTTCCTGCCCCCAGCATAATTTCTTTGATGCTGGGAAGGCAGCAAGTATCTCCTCAAAGTCAACCTGCTCGATTATCTTCTCTTCCTGCTACCTTTCTTGACTGTTTGAGGAGAGAAGATTTTGGTCTATATTTTCCCTTCTGTACAATCTTGCTTTATACTCCTGTACCTTCTAATCATGCAGGGTTCAAAATTTCCTTTCATGTGAGCAGCATAGAGATTAGGAAGATAGTGTATCAGGAAAATGTGACAAAGCACAACAAAAGAATTAAAAATATTTTTGCTTAATCAAAAAAATATTGTACCAGTTTCATTTTGAATTGCTGAACATTGTTGTCAGGATAGTTGAGAGCGGCAACCTTTTCAAAGTTGTCCTCAGCATAGAAACATGGTGATTCTTTTCAAAGTTACCTAACAATTAACTGGGAAAATCCTGAGAATGTTCAGCACAACAAAGTCACAAGACCATAACAAAGTAGCTAACCTTGTGAGATAAAATGTGATACTTACTGGTTACTTAATTGTGTAATGTACATTAAAGTCTGAAGGGCAATTGCTGTTTACAATTGCAGGAAGGAATGATAGACAAATCTAACAAAAAAAATCTTTGCAGACATTTCTGAGTTCAGAACACAAGTTTTTCTTTCCATTCAACAGTACAAAACTGCAAAGATAAGGGAGGTACATTCAGCTTGGCACAAGCAGTATACAATCAATACTGGCCAAAGAGAAATGGACACAACCAGCCACAACCTTAAACTCAATCAGACATTTTCATTACAAATTTATCTTGTGCCTCAAAAGTGCATATATCTTTTGAGCTTCCTCCAATTAAACATTGGGAAAACTAAAGCACTTATTTTCACCACTTGACTTTCAAACTCCATTCCCTAACTACCATTAGTCTCCAAAGCAACAGTCAGATCAGGTCAGTCTGTTTGCAACTTTGCTTTCATTTCTTAAAACTCTCTCACCTTGACATTCAATGGAATTATCATCTCTGAATCTCCCACAATCAACAACCTGGGTGTTAACACTGATGGGAAACTGAACTGGACCAGACATAGGGCGGCATGGTGGCACAGCAGTTAGCACTTCTGCCTCACTGTGCCAGCAACCAGAGTTCAATTCCAGCTTGCACATTCTCCCCATATCTGCATGGGCTTCTGCCAGTTGCTCCGGCAACAAAGTCTAAAGAAATGCAGGTTAGATGGATTGGCCTTGGTAAAAGTGGGCTATGGGGATACCGTGCGTCTGGGCAGGATGCTCTTTGGAGGGTTGGTACAGATTCAATGGGCTGAATAGCCTCTATCTGTATTATAGGGAGAAATAACTCCTCAGAGGACTGTATCCTATCACCATCACCTTTTGTTTACACATGGAGAGTCCTGGAGTGTAAAATGTTCCCCATCATCCACTGAAAAATTGCACAGTCTGATGTCAGCCCAAATGGCAGCCTTGTATATTGGTACAAACCTTTATGGGTATTAACAGTAGCACGTCAGAGAATCCTCAATTAACCGCAATTGCAAGTACACATGTCTCATCTCTAGCTTCATGAAGGACAGTCCCCCTGCCAGCTTTGCATATAAATCCTCTATGCGAGGGATGGGTATTTATCCAGCTGCAAGGAGCACTTTACTATCCGCACAAAGGCGAACCAACCATCGGGCTTCACAATTAGTGCTGCCCATTCCCCAAACTGGACTGGTTTGATGATTCCTTTGCTTTCCAGCCTCCTGATTTCTGGCTCTACATTTGTCCATAAAGCAAAATGGCACTTGCAGAATCGTGGAATTGCTTCCTAGTCAACATACTCGGTGGCTGTGGCTGTGGCTCCTTTGATAGTCCCTAGACCTTCCTGATTCACCCCATCAAGCTTGGGCCTAAGCCTTTTAGTACAATCAGTGGTAACCAAACCAGCCGCTTCTCGTAAAAGACCAGAACTCAAGCTGTACCCTTAATCTGTAAAGGTTCCCCGATTAGCTTCTCAGTCTAGCTGAGGTCTTGCACAAATCTAAGGGTTGAAGTCAAGAGCAAATTTTGTTAAAGACTGATTCTGTGATCACACAAATGACCACACTCGTATCAACCTCCACTAGAACTGCATGACCTTTTAATCAGATGTTTATTTTGATTAGTTCTGATTTGGATGTTGCTAAGCAATTTAACTGTTCCAAACCAGGATTTTCCAGGGAGTGCACTCTCCTGGATACTGGCCTATGAGTTCTCTTCCTCAGTTTAGGTTTAGTGGGACTTTTTTGTTGCCTCAAGTTCACATACCAGCAGCAACAACGACAATGGCTTGCTGGTATGGATCCTGAAGAAAATTTCAACCATTTTGACAAAGCATGGCTTTGTTTTGGGAGTTTTGCTGTGGGCTGACCCACAGTGTCCCTGTTCAGGATATGTCCTGGGTGAAGATATGCAATTGCCTTCACTCAAGGGGTGTTCCCCAAGCTGAATTAGCCAGGCGAGGGTGGCCACTTTCATTGGAATACTCTGCAACTAATATACTACACTTGCTGTATTTCCCAATGATAAAGCCAGATGCAGTGCCTGTTTGAAGTCCAATTGGACTTCAGCTAGTAGGTGCTTTTGCATAATTACATCATTAATGTCAGATGCCAAATGATCTCTCAGCATCTCATTAAGAGTTAAACGAAAGTCACATGCCTCTGCCAGCCATCTTAATCTAGTCAAAAATCCTGATATGGATTCCCCTGGCTCCTAATAACCAAAAAAACTGCATGTCCACAAGTTGTCAGGAGAATTACCCATTGCTTTTTATCTACCCCAATGTCATTTACCTGGAAAATATAACACATTCTTTCCACATACTGGTCCCAGTCTTCGACAGCAGGATCAAACAAGTCAAGCTTCCCAAATAGTGGCATGATTCCAGAAATGCTTACTGCCACTGAAAGACAACTGTTGCAAGTGAATTTCTTTAGGAGCATGCTTTTCTTTTATTGCCACTGAAATGACTCCACAGAGGCCGGCATCCGTCACCAAGTCACCCTTTAGTTACAAGAGTCCTTAACACTGATCCAAATCCCTCAGAGCCAGCTGTCAGAGTGAACAGAACCTTTGACACTCCTATTTATATCTGTCAGCTAGGGCTCCCTGTCTGGACCAAATTAACAGCCCTAATCAGGGAACTTATATTCTATGAGGTCCACCTCGCTGACTTCATTATATTTACTTCGATAGGGATTCTATGATATAAATGCCTAGCTACAAAAGCAGATCACAGGCTAGTAATTCTGCAGCAATTAACTTGCCTAACTCCCTAGAACCTGTCCGTCATCAGTAAGGCACATGTCAGTAGTTTGATGGTATTGTGTATATTTGTTTGGATTGAGGATTGGACCTTTAAGATTTTACTGTAGGCCAAGCTAATCACCATGTCTTCAGTGTCACTACATCAAAAACCCTTAATTCCCTTCCTAACAGTTCTGTGGGTGTACGTAGACCGGATGGGTTGAAAACCTATCTGGCTCACTAATGTCCTTCAGGGGAAGATATGTGCCATCCTCCCCTGGTTTGACCTCCATGTGACTTCAGAGCAATATGATTGACTCTCAACAGTCCTCTGAAATGGCCAAGCAAGCCACTCCATTGTATCAATTGTTACGAAGTCTCAACAAAGAAATGAAAACGGATGGATTACCTGCCATCGACCTAGGCACCAGAAAAGACAACAGCAGAAGCAGCCCTGCCAACACTGCAAAGTCTACTCACTAATATCTGGGGGCTAGTGCCAAAATTAGGAGAGATGTTCCACAGACTAGTCAAGCAACAGCCAGGCATAGTTATACTCACTGAATTATACCTTATAGACAATATCCCAGAACCATCCCTCGATATGTTCTATTCCACTGGCAAGACAGACCAAGCCAAAGTGGCAGCACTGTTGTATACAGTTGGGAGGGAATTGCCCTGGGAGTCCTCAACATTGACTCTGGGCACCTTGAAGTCTCAAGGCTTCAGGTTAAACATGGGCAAGAAAACTTCCCGCTGATTACAACCTACTGTTCTGTCTTGGCTGATGAATCAGTACTCCTCCATGTTGAACAACACGTAGGGGAAGCACTAACAGTGGCAAGGGTGCAAAATGTACGCTGGGTTGGGCATTTCAATGTCCTCCTCCAACGGTGGCTCGGCAGTAGCAATACTGTTCGAGCTGGTCAGGTCCTAAAGGACATACACTGAACCTGGAGCAGGTTCTAAGGGAACCAACAAGAGGGGAGAACATACTGAACGTCATTCTTACCAGTCTGCCAGCTGCAGATGAATCTGTCCATGACAGTATCAGGAAGAGTGGCCACCGCACAGTCCTTGTCGAAATGAAGTCGTGCCTTCACACTGAGAATATCCTTCATTGTGTTCTGTGGCACTATCACCACGCTAAATGGGAAAGACTTCAAACAGATGTAGCAACTCAAGACTGGGTATCCATGAGGTGCAGAACAGTATTCCAACACAATCTGCAACCTCATGGCCCAGTATATCCCACACTCAGCCATTACCATCAAGCCAGGGGATCTACTCTTGTTCGATGAAAAGTGCAGGAGGGTATACCAGGGGCAGCACAAGGCACACCTAAAAATGATGTGTGAACGTGGTGAAGCTACCAAACAGGACTACTTGCATGCCAAATAGCATAAGCAACAAATGACAGACAGTGCTAAGTGACCCCACAACCAATGTATCTGATCTAAGCTTTGTAATCCTGCCTCATCCAGTCGTGAATGGTAGTGACAATTAAACAACTCACTGGAGGAAGAGGCTCCACAAATATCCCCATCCTCCTTTTCTCAAGGGCAACTAGGAATGGTGAAATAACATGCTGGCTTTGCTTGTGACACTTGCATTCCATGTAAGAAAACAATTGGTAGGACAGAAGTATTGCTGAAAAGTGAACCATTTTGTTGAAGTTTTTTGTCATGTACTCATCAGGACAATTCTTAAGAATATCGATTTGAAGGAAAACTGACATTTGAGAGGACAGTGCTGATTGGTTGGCAGGTGGACTCTAATCAGTAGACAAATTGTCATGGAGAATGCACCAGTTAATGATCGACAATTAAGTACTAGGCCTTTGTCCAAATTTTGAACTAGGCAGATTGACTCTTAACGCCTAAAGAAATGAAGCAACAAATTGCTGTCACCTATTTTCTTGAGCTGAAATAGGCACAGTGCATACACGTGGTTTTTTCTGTCTGCAAAGAACAGGGCCCTGTGTATTGATAGATATATCTTCCAGTAGATGCAAGTCCGCCACACTGCAAGCTTGACTGACAATCCTAAATTGCTTGTCAGTATAATTTTTTGTACACTCATAATCCAGTTAATGTTGTTCAATTACGGAACCTAATGTTGAACACTGTGTCAGAGTCCACTTGCCCAACCATCAGCACTCTACTCACACAGAATAAATATCTCTGAAATTAGTACTCCTGCTATTATCTAGGTAAGTGTACAATGAAAAGCCTCTCACTTTCTGCAACAAACTGAATTTTGGATTATTTGCAAAATTTTTGTCGGCTTGTCAGATTTTGACAGTAGTTTCTTAATGCATCATAGTGATCTTTAAATTAAATACTATGGATCATAGTGATCTTTCAATTAAGTACTATGTAGAGATGACTGCTGTTCACTATTATCCAGAAACACAATATGGTAAATGCTGGAAATGCCTAGCGGATCAGACACATCTGTGGATAGAGAAGCAGAGTTCACTGGCTTAATCTTACCTTTCTCTGGCTAAGTACAAGTTGTGTCAAGTTTTTTAGAAGCTTTTTTACTGCGAGGAGAAGTGAGATTTCTTGCTGCATCTTAAACTCATATCATTAACTACTTAACCCATCTCCATGGCATCCCTCAAGTTCAATTCTATTCCTATTTTATCATGCACATTTCCTGGAACAACTCGCCACTCAACAGATATCTGTCAAAAGACTGCATCCCTTGCACCTGTGCCACCTTTGAAATGCCACTGTGCACCACAATCAGGCATTGCCCCTCACCGACACTGTAGCAGCCTCAAAGATACGGTATTCAAATACATAACCCACATAGCTGACACACCCTCACACACACTACTAATTCTCTCACCCTAATCACTTTTTAAACACCAAGCCATACTGCACATATTTTTTGCTACATCCAGTCTAAACACCCTCTCTCTGTCACTGCTACTCTGACCCCAAAGCCCGTTTGACATCTGCAGCCTGTCATTGTCCAGTAGGGGATCATCACATGATGACAAGCAGTTGGATTATTCCAAACCTGAGCTTTTATTTACAATCACCAAAGAAAACACATTTGAAATAAACACGCAGTCAATGGAAACCAAATGCTTGCATAATGACCAACGGCAATTTTACATTCCAAGGCAGTCTGCTGCACCCAGCTCTTTTCAAATGGAGACAACAAGGTGCAGAGCTGGATGAACACAGCAGGCCAAGCAGCATCATAGGAGCAGAAAGACTGACGTTTCGGGCCTAGACCCTTCATCAGAAATGGGGGAGGGGAAGGGTGTTCTGAAATAAATAGGGAGAGAGTGGGAGGAGGATAGAAGATGGATAGAGGAGAGGATAGGTGGAGAGGAAACAGACAGGTCGAAGAGGCAGGGATGGAGCCAGTAAAGGTGAGTGTAGGTGGGGAGTTAGGGAGGGGATAGGTCAGTCCAGGGAGGACGGACAGGTCAAGGGGGCAGGATGAGGTTAGTAGGTAGGAGATGGAGGTGCGGCTTGAGGTGGGAGGAGGGGATAAGTGGGAGGAAGAACAGGTTAGGGAGGCGGGGACGAGCTGGACTGGTTTTGGGATGCAGTGGGGGGAGGGGAGATTTTGAAGCTTGTGAAATCCACATTGATACCATTGGGCTGCAGGGTTCCCAAGCGGAATATGAGTTGCTGTTCCTGCAACCTTCGGGTGGCATCGTTGTGGCACTGCAGGAG
>NC_063358.1:14373322-14396148 GCF_021869965.1 Rhincodon typus | reverse complement strand
GCCTCCGCTTGGTTTCCCCGATGTAGAGGAGGCCACAACGGGTACAGCGGATGCAGTATACCACATTGGCAGATGTGCAGGTGAACATCTGCTTGATGTGGAAAGTCTTCTTGGGGCCTGGGATGGGGGTGAGGGAGGAGGTATTGGGGCAGGTGTAGCACTTCCTGCGGTTGCAGGGAAAATGCCGGGTGTGGTGGGGCTGGAGGGGAGTGTGGAGCGGACAAGGGAGTCACGGAGACAGTGGTCCCTCCGGAAAGCAGATAAGGGTGGGGAGGGAAAGATGTCTTTGGTGGTGGGGTTGGATTGCAGATGGCGGAAGTGTCGGAGGATGATGCGTTGGATCCGGAGGTTGGTGGGGTGGTACGTGAGGACAAGGGGGATTCTTTTTTGGCTCTTATGGCGGGGATGGGGTGTGAGGGATGAGTTGCGGGAAATGTGGGAGACACGGTTGAGGGTGTTCTCGACCACTGAGGGGGGGAAGTTGCGGTCTTGAAAAACGAGGACAACTGAGATGTACGGGAGTGGAATGCCTCATCCTGGGAGCAGATGCAGCGGAGGAGAAGGAATTGGGAATAGGGGATGGCATTTTTGCAGGAAGGTGGGTGGGAGGAGGTGTATTCTAGGTAGCTGTGGGAGTCAGTGGGCTTGAAATGGATATCGGTTTCTAGGTGTTTGCCCGAGATGGAGACAGAGAGGTCCAGGAAGGAGAGAGAGGTATTAGAAATGGTCCAGGTGAACTTAAGGTTGGGGTGGAAGGTGTTGGTGAAGGGGATGAACTGTTCGAGCTCCTCGTGGGAGCACGAGGCGGCACTGATACAGTCATCAATGTAACGGAGGAAGAGGTGGGGTTTAGGGCCAATGTAGGTACGGAAGAGGGATTGTTCCACGTAACCTACAAAGAGGCAGGCATAGCTTGGGCCCATGCGGGTACCCATGGCCATCCCCTTTGTCTGTAGAAAGTGGGAAGAATTGAAAGAGAAGTTGTTGAGGGTGAGGACGAGTTCGGCTAAGCAGATGAGGGTGTCAGTGGAGGAGGACTGGTCGGGCCTGCAGGACAAGAAGAAGCGGAGGGCCTTTAGGCTGTCTGTATGGGGAATGCAGGTGTATAGGGACTGGACGTCCATGGTAAAGATGAGGTGTTGGGGACCGGGGAATTGGAAGTTCTGGAGGAGGTGGAGGGCGTGGATGGTGTCACGGACATAGGTAGGGAGTTCCTGGACCAAGGGGGAGAAAATGGAGTCCAGATAGTTGGAGATAAGTTCGGTGGGGCAGGAGCAGGCGGAGACAATGGGTCGACCAGGGCATTCAGGTTTGTGGATTTTGGGAAGGAGATAGAAGCGGGCGGTGCGGGGTTGGGGAACGATGAGGTTGGAGGCCGTGGGTGGGAGGTCACCTGAGGTGATGAGGTTGTGGATGGTTTGGGAGATGATGGTTTGGTGCTCGGGGGTGGGGTCATGATCAAGGGAGCGGTAAGAGGAGGTGTCGGAGAGTTGGCGTCTGGCCTCGGCGATGTAGAGGTCAGTGCGCCATACTACAACTGCGCCTCCCTTGTCCGCAGGTTTTATGGTGAAGTTGGGATTGCAGCGGAGGGACCGGAGGGCTGCATGTTCTGCGGGGGAGAGGTTGGAGCGGGTGAGAGGAGTGGAGAGGTTGAGGCGATTGATGTCTCGACGGCAGTTGGAGATGAAGAGGTCAAGGGAGGGTAGGAGGCCTTGGGGTGGTGTCCAGGAGGAGGGAGTGTGTTGGAGGCGGGAGAAGGGGTCAGTAGAGGGAGGGTTAGGTTCACGGTTGAAGAAGTAAGCGTGGAGGCGGAGGCGGTGGAAAAACTGCTCTATGTCCAAACGTGAGTGGTATTCGTTGATGTGTGGGTGGAGGGGGACAAAAGTAAGCCCTGTACTGAGGACTGACCGTTTGTCCTCAGTTCATCCAGCTCTGCACCTTGTTGTCTCGATTGTCCAGCATCTGCAGTTCCTACTATCTCTTTTCTAATGGAAGCAGGTATCAAACTGGTGCTATCTGCCTTGTAGTGTTCAATACAGCTGAACTCTGTTATGCACAAGGAGAGCTTCCTCATCCCCAGTATCGTTGTCCTCCTCCTCAGAAAACTGCTCCCTTACCCCCAAATCCTCACCTTCATTAATTGGCAACTTGCTGTTACCTAGCAAGAAACTCATGTTAATCATCATCAAATGCATTTCAGATGCAGCAAATCGCTCCTGACTTGGAGATAAACCTTGCTGGGCTTCTCACATGATTCTGCCACAAATCTCACCACAGCCCACATCTTTCATGCCCCCATAAGATTCTGCCTCACATTTAAAGTCAATGTCCTCTCATCCTCTCATCAGACCTGGAAAATGTTACAACATTTCAAATTTTAAGCTAATCCAGAGAAGGGAAAGATCGGGGAGAACAATGGTGAAGATCTACAATAGAGTGAAAGATCAAAGAAATTAAATGATAAAAGGGAGGATAATGTACAGGAAAGTGAGATGTCAATGAAACAAGTAATGAAATGACGGTTGGGTCTACAGGAGAAGTAATTGGAGAGAGCAAAGTCATCACTAACTACCACCCTGAAAAATTGAGGACTGTGCAGTGTTTTATCTCATGATCAGTATGCCAGTCCACCCTTAAGAGACATTTTCATGGTATCATCATTGTGTCCTGGCATGTGACCGAACAGTATACAGGTCTTGTGCTCTATCTTACCTAGGAAACGCTAATGTAAGCACAGCACAACACTATAAATATGCTGCTCTGTCATAACATAATAGCTGATGATCTCAGACACTTAAGTGCTGAAGAAATGGAATGTTTATGCTTAACAGTTTGTTCCAATAAATGTTTGTTGGATTCTTCAAAACCACAACATCCATGCTCACTTTCTTATGTTACAGGAGTTTAACATAACCATTGCTGCATCAGATACAAATATTCAGTTGGAGATAAATTTGCACATGGTGCCAATAAATGGCTGTCTCTAAAAGATTCCAATATCTTAATGGCAGACAGTTGGAAAATTAATTGAAGACCAACCTGTCAGCAACTCTGAACAATAAAGAATTCAAAGAATGGGACAGCTTCTCACCCCGCAGCAGCATCAGTTTCTGTGAATAGAGACTGCTGTATATCTGTAGGTAGGGCATTGACCGCTAAGAAGACAGTTAATTTATTTTTTATCAGAATGTAAGTTATTTCAAGAAACAAAAATTTCTAAGAGTACTTTACTGAAAAATAAAAAAGTTATAGTTACAAATACAACTAAAACTAAAACCTACAGACCTTACTGAAGCACAATGAGTACTCTTCCTTTCTTTTTTAATAAAAACAGACATGTTTTTAAAAAAGCAACTAAATGGTCCTGAAAGCACAGGTGTTAGATTTACCTAGAATAAAACAGAGCTTCCAAACTTTAAAAAGTCTTCTACAAGAAGGCTTACCTTAATATAAATATAAACTGATACTACTATTTTCTTCCTCTAAGTCAATGCAAAAATTTTGAAAATCCACATGACATCATCACTTTTTGTTTTGTCTATCAACTGGTGAAACTGCCAATACAACCTGGCAATTCTTAAAGAAGCAGTTTAATGTGACACCATCACCGAATTACAACCGTGTTAACTTGTGTGATCCTGTTTTACAGGTCAAGCAATACATGCTCCTAAAAAAAAGTCTTAAAAATCTTGTCTACTGTCAGTAAGGAGAGACTTTGCAGAATTAATACATCCAGTCTTTCCACCACAATCAAAACTACCCAGAAAATATATGGAAAATTTTTGAAGATGAGCTTAAGGTAAGAACTAACTTCAAGATTAACAAACTCCAACTCAAATCATACTGTCAGCACGCCCAACAATCTATTGACCAGCTTGTGAGGTGCAGCAAAAGGCATGCATAAGTCTTTTCTGAAGAGGAAATGTCAGAGATGCTCACTAAGTAATTGATTGCCTCTGCACCAATTAAAGCCTTTAAGAAGGATATTTTGAACAAAAGCCAGCACCATACAGGTATGAAACCATTGTGGCAGACAAACAACAATTATTTGCTTTTGATGCAGCCAACAGTATGACTATAGTCAGCAAGACTCATCAAAACACAAAATTTGTAATTAATGCAGTTATCGCACTTGCCCAAAAGCTCCTCAGCTTTTCTGGATATCTGCAAAGCCTGTGGCATGAAGGAACATCAGGTCTCATGTGCAGGAAATTTTGTTCCTAGGCCAAGCCCCAGAATGGAACATAGGTGACCAACAAGACAGTATAGCATCACAACACTGGCAGCACATGTAAATGTTAAGAACACATACAAATTAAAACACAATGACGTTCAGAGTCAACTATATGAAAGGGAAATTTCAGCTGATGGCTAAGTTCACATCAGACATCATGCTGATGGTATAACTTGATCGAAGCTTTTACAACCATTAATATCCTATGTCCTGAAAAGGCAAGACAACATATCGTAAAGGCTAAAATCAACACAGAAGTTCGTGCCAACATGTAACGATCATGCACCCTGAAAGACATAAACGTCAGCAATGTCATTTAATGGTACAGCCTGTGACAGACTGTCTCACAGTATATAACAGATCACCAATATAATGCATTGGCAGAATCACACAGCAATGTTCAAATGCAAGTCAGTCCCAATGGTTCAGCGACAGTGAGACATTAAGTATGCTCAGACCTCAGTTTAGTCATAATTCAGACCATGCTCACCAAAGTGGAACAGATTATATGTGGTGCAATTGAATCAGTCAGTGATCTCAAATGCCTGTTACCTCGACTGATTGTGCAGTGTGCACACTCAGGAGAAGCTTCAAGTGGAACTGAACATGATGGACCAAAATGTTATAATTTGAAAGGTCTACTACCACAGTTTGGTACAGCTCCATCTTGTTTTAAAACAAGATAGCACCATAAGAGCATGTCTAGATCCATGACTCTTTCAATCAAAAGGCATTTGAACAAAATACTGATGCTGGAATAATTAAACCCTAAATTTTAGATTAGATCAGATTTAGATTTTATTGTCATGTATACTTAAGTACACGAATACAGTGAAAAGTGTATAATGTCACCACACAAGGCGTCATCTCAGGTACCAAGGTACCTAGGTACAAAAAACTTTGGTACAAAGTAGTATCAGTAACAGAGTTAAAATGTTAGGCATTACTTCATAGACTAAGTAAAAAAAAAGAAATGAGGTAACAGTTAGCAGTGAAGTCTTTCTTAATTTAAACTAGGAAAATAAAGGAATAAGTTAGAAGTTCAACAGTCTTTGATGAGTCCTCCGTTTATCTTGTTCTTTGGGAGACCTCAGTTGCCTGTGCAGAAACTGTTGCTGCTGCTTAAGCTGCCACCCTGTCCGATCTCCTGCGATGCCTCGGGAACATACCCAGGCAGGATCCACTCGCACACCAAGCCAAGACACCACCATGAGCCGCCAAGCGACTGGGCTGACACACTGCTAGAGAGCAGGCCATGACATCATCACATTCCACCGAGAGACTAGGCTGAGAACCTCCAAGAGACCGGGCCGACATACTGTCCTGAGCTGCCAAGAGACCAGGCTGAGACCAAGCACAAGCCACTGAGAGCCACCGTGAGACCAGGCCAAGACCTATCGCCAGGCGAAAGTCCAAAAAGAGGGGGGATAAAGGAGAAGGAAACAAGAAATAAACAGATAGAGCAGAGGAGCTCTGGCTGGAGCGTCCGCCACCATCTTCAACATCCAGAACAAGATTTTTTTTCTAAGCTAGATGGAAAGCTCATGACATTTAGGATGCCATTTGGACGATACTGCTTCCAACAGTTACTATTTGGGCTTTCAATTAGCCAAGACCTATTCCAGCAGCACATGGAGAGGATTATTGAGGGTGCACCTGGTTGCATTTGCACTGTTCATGATATCACAGTTATGGATAAGACAAAGGCGGCACTTTATCACAATCTTTACTTGCTGATTGGTTGAGCTACAGTGACTTAAAAAAGCTGTAAATATCAACAGCAGCAGAGAGTAGAAAACACCCCACAGGCAGCATACTCTTCTTCCTTCCTTGTGTGTGGGAAAAACACAGAAAACCTCAGAAAGTTTGAGAGAAAGAATTAACATAATATAAGATCACTTGCTTAATCATAAAACTGAAGGACAACCATCACGATAATAGTGGCTTGCCATTGCAAAAATCAAAAGCATTATGAGAGAAAAAGATTTTCCACCTTCTGGACTGCACTTATGATATTTAAGAACTTAACCTATCTAAATTGATTTCCATCCAAAGTATGTATGTTAAACCAATTGTTTTTGTCTGTCTTAATTGTGATTGTGTGTGTTTGGGGTTTTTTGAATGGGTTTGCTTATTTTGTATAAGCTGCAGATCTTTTCTATTTACTATTCTTAGAACATAGAACTGAACAGATGGGAACAGGCACTTCGGCCCATGATGTTGTGCCAAACATGACATCAAATTAAACTAATCCCTTCTGCCTGCCTTTGGTCCATATCCCATCATTCCTTGCATATTCATGTGCTTATCTAAAAGTCCCTTAAATGTCCCTATCGTAACTGCCTCCACCACTACCCCTGATAGTGTGTTCTAGACTCCTACCACTCCCTGTGTAAAAAAACTTGCCCCTCATGTCTCCTTTGAACTTCCCCCTCACCTCAAATGCATGCCCCCAGTATTCAACATTTCAACTCTGTTGAAGTTAAGTGTATTGTAGTGCATAGAATTTTTTTTTACTGTCACTGAACAAACCAGGTGGGTTTGCTTTTGTCCAGGGTAGAATCAGTCAGGCAAATTTAGTTTTGATGGTCTCACTAAGATTTTTATACATTTTGTCATGATTCATGGAGAAATGGGACATGATTATGGTGCTTTATTCCCAGGTTGTAACAGTATGCACCAACTATTAAATCAAATCAAGTGTGAAAGCAAAATCTTACAGTGCATTATTGCATTTTCATGCATCTCTACTGGAGAAGGGATTGCCAACCACAGCACAGTTTATCATAGGTCATAGATCATAGAATCCCTACAGTGTGGAAACAGGCCCTTTGGCCCAACAAGTCCACACCGTCACTCAGAGCATCCCACGCAGACCCATACCTCTATAACTCACCTAATCTACACATCCCTGAACACTATGGGCAATTTAGCATGACCAATCCATCTAGCCCACACATCTTTGGACTGTGGGAGGAAACCAGAGCACCTGAGGAAACCCACGCAGACACGGGGAGAATGTGCAAACTCCACACAGACAGTTGCCTGAGGGTGAAATTGAACCCAGGTCCCTGGCGCTGTGAGGCAGCAGTGCTAACCACTGAGCCAGTTTATACTTTGGAAACATGTGCAAACAACCTTGCCCCACAACAATTGTTTTATCATTCCAAAACACAGGATATTCTTCTTCAAAGACAGAGGAAAATAAAAGAGATACATGATGAGTAAGCAAATTGAGAACAATTAAAAATGCATACTAGGCAGAGAGTGAGAGTTTGAAATCTATACAAAAATGCTTAGATTGTGATATAAACTATTTAATTATATCCATTTGAATACCATTTATTTTAAGCTTAAGCTTCAAATTTTGAATTAGTAGCATATGGGTTTTCTATGTGTCTCAAGTTAGAAATTAACTTATAAGTATTTCTGTAGCCATGGTGATTTCTTTTAGAACAGTTTGTGAGGACTACTTTCAAAGCCTTTCTTTTGTTTGTTTTACAACTCAGCATGCCAGACCACTTTGCTTTAAGGTGAGACAAATTTCTAGACTTAAAAGAAATATCCATAGCTCAGAAGGAGAGATTTTCCATTTCAGTTTAACTTTGTTTTTGCCAGTTCTTTGATGTGTTTGCATGGAAATGCATATAAAGCAGTGCTGCTGAAAAGATCAGAATATAATGAAATTGTATTATCTTAGAGTAAGTAGTTAATAATAGCTCTGGAAGTGTTGGGATAAAACTCTGCAGAAGACTTGAAGCTAAATTTGTTTAAATGTAGGTGACTGATGGATCCAGGAATATGCTATCAGAGATTCCAGTCTAGGAGTTAAAGACACAGTTATCTTAAACCCATCAAGATGTCAGAGAAAAGGATTGTGATATGAGTACCGTACACAGGTTGCTGTTGGGTGCTGTATAAAGGATGCTTTTTTTTAAGCTTGACTGGAATGTATTGGAATTAAAGGGATTATACTTTTACTTTGTGTTTGAATTTGTGTTATTAGTAAACAGATTAGTTTATTCTGGTTTATTTTTGCTTATATTTCTTAATCTATTAAGTCAGATTCCAGTTTGGGACCTAACTTGTACAGTGATAACAACAGCTGGGATCATAACAGGATACCAGTAAAGGATTCCAAGATACGTAACCAGCCCAGATCAGATAAAGCCATTACTGATCTAGGTGTTACTGTGAAGTTACAAAACCCCGTTCAGACCAATATATGACCCACAAATCATACACGAGGAGTGTGTGGATTAACAGTCCATTGTTGATGATTGAGGGGTAATGTTGAGTAACACCAACCATCAGAAAGACAGCAAAGTTGTCAAGTAAGTTTAACAGAGAACAAAGCATACCTCTCCTGATGGATATTTGATCACCAGATAAGGAAGAATTATCAAACTTCCAAAATGTTACATTTAAGTTTGGATTGTTTGTCTTGTAAAATGTTTCACTTGTTTGTATAATTATTGAACTGACAACACATGCATATGTACAACCATGCATATCTTTTTGGAATACATTTTTATCTTTGGAAAAAGGAGGGTGTGTTCTGACTCACGGACAGTATATGAGCAAACATTTAAGAGGCATGCTTATGATATCATCATTGTATCATCCATGTGACTGGAGGGTACAAAGGTTTCATTCTCAACTTACCACATACTATGGTGAGTATGCTCCTCTGTTGTAATACCTCAATGGTAGCTCAGATATTTCTATGCCTGAAGAATGTACTGCTTTTACATAATAATTAGTGGCAATGAATGTCTGTTGGATTCTTGAATACCACAATATCTATGTCCATTTTCTTATGTTGCGAGAGATAACATAAGCATTGCAGTATCAGATAAACACGCCTTTTGGAGACAAATTCATATTATACAAGGGTTACAATCTGAATTTTTTAAAGTCAATATTGAATACAGAAAGATGTAAAGTACTGAAACAAAAGATGACATGTTGTTCCTCCAGCTTATGTTGAGCTTCAATGGAGCAGTGTAGAAGGCTGAGGACAGAGGGGGTTATCATTGACCAGAAACTCAACTGGACTCACCACACAAACATAGTCGCTACAAGAGCAGGTCAGAAGCTAGAAATACTGTGGCGAGTAACTCACCTCCTGACTCCTCAAAGCCTGTCCATCATCTATACTCGCCGTTGCCTGGATGAGTGCAGCCCCAACAACACTCAAGAAGCTTGACACCATCCAGGACAAAGCAGGCCACCTGATTGGCACTACATCCACAAGCATCCACTCTCTCTACCACTGATGCTCAGTAGCAGCAGTGTGTACTGTCTACTAGATGCACTGCAGAAATTCACCAAAGATCCTCAGACAGCACCTTCCAAACCATGACCACTTCCATCTAGAAGGACAAGGACAGCAGACATATGGGAACACCACCAACTCCAAATCCCCCTCCAAGCAACTCACCATCCTGACCTGGAAATGTACCACCGATCCTTCACTGTTGCTGGGTCAAAATCCTGGAATTCCCTCCCTAAGGCATTGTGGGTCAACCTACAGCAGGAGGACTGCAGCCGTTCATGAAGGCTGCTCATCACCACTTTCTCAAGGGAAACTAGGGGTGGGCATGAAATGCTGGCCAGCCAGCAACACCCCATGTCCCACAAATGAATAGAAAAATAAAGGTGGAGTGAAACAACAGAGAATTAAAATAGCAGGTGACTGGAAACTCCAGGTAACATTTGTGAACCAAATGAGGTGTTTCATGTTGTGAGCAACTACAATCTAATAGACAATAACAACCATCAGCTCTAAAGAAAAAAATCACTGACCCTCACAGAATTCTCTAAGCTCTCAGAGTAACCATCATCTAACTAAATGTAGAGTGGCACTCTTAGCTAATATTCCTGACACAAGAATTCGACAGAGAAAGGTGTTCCTGACTGAAGATCAGCGGAGAAGGCACAGAACATTTCTGAAGACATATTCTGGCTGTAACTTCAAGAGACTATGTTTTAATTTTTTTATTATTTTGCCTTATATAAGTGGGACTTGTACTTATTGGAATAGCATACCGTTAGAATTTTGTTTTATTCAGGATTAGTCGTTAAGGGGGAATTGTTCAGTTTGTTAATGGTTCGGTTAATTTGTTCACTGTTGGAGTTGGATAAATAAGTTATTACTTGTTGATTATAGAGTGAGCGAAAGGAGTTTGTTTCATTTAACCACTCCTTTATAACAGTTTAAGGGTGAGAGGCAGATTATTCCACTTTTCACACTTCTTTCAACAGATTATATGGCAAGGCATGCCTCTCTGGGTGTTTCGGTTTTAGTTATCAGAGGGGGGTCGACCTCCACTTTATAACATTGACAAAGCAGGTCCCCAGTCTGCTGGTTATACTTACACTTCCTCCAGACCCATCTTTTCTTCCTTTAATTGTTCCACTACCATTACCTTTTGTTTTGCAATATCATCACATTTATAATTTAATCTCCAATTCCCTTCCCACCCTATCACAGATGTTCACTTTTCCTTTTCACTATACATCTCCAATTAATTCTCATAAAAGGTCATCAACATTGAAATGTTAACTCTATTTCACTGCCCACAGATGTTTTGGAATTTTTTTACAGAAAATGCATAGAACAGGCAAAGGAAATACAGTGGATGTAGATTTGTGAGAATGCACTAAATAGTAATATTTTATAAATAGAGGATCAGTGAGAATTTAGTGTGCAGATACATTTCTAAGAAAAATATATATAACAAAAATGCAGAACGCTTAATTTTGTGCAAAGAAAATAAAGGAGAAGCAAGGAGATAATTTTGAAATTTATCTGAATGCTCAATTAAGATCCAGCAGAAGCACTGCACAGTTTTCATAATCTGTATATGAGAATTATATAAAGTAATGGAATACTGCATAGTAAATTTATTTCAAACTCATCAGGGTTGACACAGAGTTTTAGTTGCAAAAAAGACTTGAAAAGTTAGAGGTTGATGTATGGACTGACAACCCCAATATACTATATGAGTTGCTGCTCACAATGAAGATTTCCGACACTATCTTCTTCAAGTTTAGGAAACAATGTGGCATTTTGGGCCAGTATAGTCGAAAAAGAAAAACACACCCTGCTCCAGCTAGAACAGTCTTTCCAGGTTAACAAGATATAATTTATTGCATTTGGGAACTGGTTTCAGGTTACATGACATGATAGACATTGCTACAGAGACTTTGAGAAAGACTGGATTTTGCAACTCACTCTTTTAAGATTCTATACTGTTCTGTTCACAGCTCTGTATAACATGATCATTGTGGTGGTGCTTAATGCTCTCCCCATTAATAATCTTTTCAGACCATATACATCTCCTTCGCAAATGGTTTTTCTAGCTATTAACATTATACATTTATCTATTTAATTAGATTTACCACTAATCACATCTCCCTCAACTCTCTGACTTCACAAATCTAGGCAATCTGGAGGTATAAAGTTCCTACATACAAATGCTTAAGCAACATAACCCAATATACAATTTCTGATGGTATGCAGATCCTTGGATGAGTGCGCCATTTTGTTCAGATCTCCGCTGCATCCATGGTGTCCCTCTCCTAAATGTGACAACTGTCTCACACAGTATTGTTTATTGTAGTGTGTGGCATGTTGCACACAATAAGATTACTTCTTATCATACACATTCTGAGAGACCCGTACACATAAATGTGGAGTGAATATCTTTGGTAGGATAGGGTGTTTTCAAATTTCTGCCCATTAGAAACTCTGATGGTGCTTGATCACACCAGGATGGAGTAGACCAATAATTTAGCAAACCATGTAGAAGTTGATATTCTTCAAGAGCAACTTGTCCTGATTCCATGTTCAGCTTCCCTATTTGATTGTGGATATCTCTGTGAGCATGTTATATATTCACATTCTGAACTGACTACAAATTGGCTGATGCATTCATTAGCAAACTGTGACTTGGGGTCCAAAGAAATCACATCGGAGATACCAGGTGTTGCATCTAAGACTCCGATAATCACATTCACAGTTTGGGGTATGCAATTTCTTTGGGAGAAATAATTAGTTACAATTAGGTAAGAAATTCTAACAAAAACAAAGAGATCTGTGCCCCACATTCACACAGTCTGATCGGGAATGTGGTGGGCATCAATGATTCTCTTTACTCTGAACTATGAATGACATAGACCTCACAATTGGTGATGAGATCTTCAATGTCCTTAGAGATCCACTGCACTGCTCACTGAACTCTGGCTCTGCATTTGGTGATCCCCAAATGTCTCTATTGAAGTTTATCTTGGACACATCCTGAAGTGAAACTGGAATGACCAGTCATTTGTCACATACTAGTATACTGTCAACAATTGTACAGTAGTGTAATTGCTTAAAGTATATTTTCATGGCAACTCAGTACGCTTTTGGTCTGGCAAATCCTTAACATAGCATCAACAGACATGGAGATATTCTTGGCCCTGATTATGGACTTCTGGCAATTTTGCCACCATGGACTGAGTATCTGGTTCACTTCCGGGAATAAACTCAACATCATATCAGTTAAGGCTTTCACTTCTCACTGTGAACAGCAAATAATGTTTCATAAGTGAACCTGATGAGATGAAGTATAAAAAATGTTTGCATTCCTAGAAGCATCCGTGTTAATTCCTTCTCATCCAGTAGAGAAACTAGAGGTTTGTGATCTGTTTTATGATCACATTCAGACCAAAGATGTAGTCTGAAAATCTCTCACAAGCCCATGTAAATTATTGCAGAGAGAAGTGTTTTTATTTGTCCAGTTTCTCATTTAATATCTAATTTGGAAGCTATTCTATATCTTAGAAATTGTTTTCTCCAAGTTGTTAGTTCTGTGCTCTGTTTGGTCCGTCTCCGAAATTAAGTCTTCCTGACAATGTTATTTACGTTGTCATGACTTCCTAATATAATTATATATTTTGTTTGATTAAAATAGATTTATTTTGCAGTAATAGCAGTTCCTTTTTATCTGCTCCACCGGAGGATTTAACAACATTAAAGAGCTAAAATGGAAGATTTCTGCCTTCTTGCAGCTGAAAAGAGGATTCCCGCCTTTTATGGGTAAAATGGAGGATTCTCTCCTTTCTTGCAGCTGCACTGGATGAATCCCACTGACTGCAGTTTTAATAAACAATTCCCACTTTAACAATAGCACTTTAACAATAGTTTTATTTCCCACTAAATGGTTACCACTCCTTGTGGTTTAAATAAATGAATTCCTTCCTTTATCATGGCTCTCATGAAGGATCACCCAACTTTCTATGGTCTGTGCAAAATCTCCCCAAATATCTTTCTCCATTAGACCAGCTCTGCAAAGGCTTTTAATCCATCTAACATTATCATTTCAACAAAGAACAGTGGATGCTGGAAATCTGAAACAAAAACAGAAATTGCTGGAGAAACTCAGCAAGTCTGATAGCATCTAGGCAGACAAAGCAGAGGTAACATTTCCAGTTCTGAAGAGGGGTCACCAGACTCAAAATGATAAATCTGCTTTCTCTCCACAAATGCTGCCAGACCTGCTGAGTTTCTCCAGCAATTTCAGTATTTGCTCTTATCTTTTTAACTCCTGGTTTTCCAACTATCCCCAGGTCTACAACCTTCCTTTTGTTGCTCTTCACCTCCATTTCTGCAGCCACACATTCTGATGCCTACTTGCTTTGGTAGTAATGCTTGAGCTAAGCTACAAATATTTTTTAGAAAAATTGTTTGCTTCTTCATCCTGGATTACTGCACCATTTTAAATAATCCCCCAGCCTCTAAGGGATTTTAAACTTAGCTTATCACGCCTCCAATGTTGTTCACTCATCCCTGAACTCTGACACAGGACTGTTCCCACAGACATGATGCAACCTACAACAGCTTTTAAGTTCCTAACTCTCCCTACCCGGAAACTGATAGCTCTCCCATTGTAGTGCTGGCATGCCAGCTCAATACACTGTATGAGCAAATATTCATAATGAAAGTTTCTATCAATATCCACGTTAAGTAAAGGAAACTATATGATCTGCTTGAGGTAGTACGCTGGAGGAAAATCACTTCCTGGTCTAACTTGAAGAATCTCTTATAGTTAACAAAATAGTTTATTGCATTTTAGCAACTGGTTACAGGTTACATTTATGATACACATTGTCAGAGGTACTTTGAGGAAGACCTCACTAGGTCTCACTTATTATTAGAAATTATAAACTGTTTTACCCACAAGTCCCTATGACAGTGTTATAGTGGGTAGTTCTGGCATTCCTTGGCATTTCTTTTGGATCCACACACAACAGGGGTAATTTGCAAAACATTTTAAAGATCATAAAAAGTTATGATGAGGTAATTCATGATAGCTAGAAGAACAGTCAATGAGAAGGCACAAATTTGAGATAGACACAAAAGGAACTGGGGATATAAAATTATTAATAGTAATATTAATAATAATAGTACCTTGGCTAATAAATTTTCTTTTCACTATTTATAGCCAAGAATTGTACTTCAATTTCCCTGTCACTAAACATTGTTAATATACTTAATTTCAGGTTTGTACAGCATCTCACTGTGCACATCAGGCATTTGTAAATGATACGTTTTCTTTCTCGAAACTAGAATATTTATAAAAACCAAACACACACTTCCCATTGACACAGCTAAGATGGTTTTATAAAAACATAATCACATTTGATAAACCATTAAAAACTAACAGACTTAAACAGTCATGAAAATAAGGGAAACGTTCCATAAGGTGCTAAACAAAACTCTGTTACACAAATTTAAGGACATATTAGAATTAACCAAGAATTGATTAATGGACAGAAAGCAGAGTAAGATTACATTTGTCATTTTCTGAATAGCTAGAGCAACAGTGCTTGGTCCTCAGTATGATGATAGCAGAGAGTGTAACGTAATCAAATGTGCCATCAATACAAAGCTAGATGAGAAAGAAATCTGTATGGAGGATGCCAAGAAGCTGCAAATGATCTAGACTGTTACTGACTGGGCAAGAAGTTGGCAGAAGACTACAAATCAGGCACTGCAATCATGATTGCAACTCTGAGGATTGTATATCTTTTTATATCGTCTTTAGCAGGTTCAGTATCTTCAGAAGTTTTGATTTCCGTTATCAGTGTCAGTCTTAGTGTCCTCATAATTTTTGCTTCTTTTCCTAATTACTTTAAATCTGTCCTCTCATTCTTGATCCTTTCATGAGCAGGAATATTTTCTGTTTACGGTGTCCAGACCTCTCAGGTTTTCAGTCAGATCCCCTCTCAACCATTTCGTTTCTAAGGACCCAAGCAAGTCTCTAGAAAATGGGATTTTACACTGGTCTGGAGAATCAAACTTGTGCAATTGCCTCTTGAAATATAAAACCTTTTAGTATCTATGCGATTGATAACAACACTGATAAGGACAAACAAAACTACAGATGGAACAAGATATATACGATTGCCAACTAAGTACTTTCAGTTTCAAGTCAATATCAGGGTAAAATTTGTCCATACATGTGAATTGTGCTTTGCATTATGAAACAAAGAATGTACCTTGAGATCAACACAGTAAATGGACAAATACATTAGTTTTGAACAACTCGAAAGGGAGGTGCAGATTTTTAGCTCTTGGCACACAGGATCCTGACTTTTATATTAGACAGCAGAAAATAAACACCATGTGAATAGTTTTCCTTCAATTATAATGAATCAAAGTCCTGTGCTACCTGATCTGCTCTGTCTATAGTTAGTTCTTACATGCTAGATTCATTTGAAGTATTAGCTTCATAAGGGCAGATTCATACTTCAGAGCAACCACCAGCTGGGCACAACAAAATCACCTTCTGAAGAGCTTATAACTCCAGTTTCCAGCTCTACAGGTATCTGTGCACTCCAAACAGTTCATTCAAAGTTCAAACATTTACATCAGAAAAAATTTAAATGTGATTCCTTAATCCCCCCTGCTGCCACACCACATTTCATTAAATGTCAATAGTGAGGTTCAACTCTTTAAACCAATGCATGAGATTTGAACAATAACTTAACCTGCTTTAATACCAACATGCATTTACCAGATTAGTGTCTGTGAACTAGTCCTTGTTTTGCTAATTTACTATTTTACTAATTTTCTAAGCAACAAAATCATGAATGTTCATAGAATCCCCACAATGCAGAGGGAGGCAATTCAGTTCATCAAGTTTGCATCAACCCTCCAAAGCTCATCCCACCCAGATCTCTACCCTATACCCATAACTCCACTTTACCTAGCCTACACATTCCCAGACACTACAGACAATTTAGCATGGCCAATTCACCCAACCTGCACATCTTTGGACTGTGGGAAGAAATTGGAACACCGGGCGGAAACCCATTCAGACACGTGGAAAACATGCAAACTCCAAACAAACAGTCATTTGAGGCTGGAATCGAACCCAGGTCCGTGGTGCTGTGAGGCAACAATGTTAACTGAGTCACCATGCTGCCCATGTTAGTTTTCATGGCTGTATCAGCTCCTTAAAATGAAACCACATGGGGACAATGAGGTTGGGATAATTAGAAGTTAGGTTACAGCATATGGTTAGAGTTGAATTAATAGTTTCTCTCTTCTCCAACAAATAACATACAACCACGATTATGCAGAAATCAATTCCCTGCTGCAGAAATGAAACAGTGATAGCTTGTTGCCCACATCAGCAAGGCTCTCACCATAACCCACTGTGTAATCTACAAACACAAAGAAGGAATCTTAACAGCTGTCAGAAAGCAAAGGCTCAGTCCAACAAATTAGGTCTGACATAATAAGCATATTCTTGCAGGGAAAAAGAGCCTTCAGTAATACAAATCTATAAAAATATACAAAAATGCATTAAAAGTTATGAAAGTGAAAATTGAACTACACCTATCAGCAGCAGTCCAGTTTTATTCCAGGTGGATCAACAAAAGCCTAACCTTACCAAAAATAGGAAATAAACCGGGTCCCAAGAGTCTTGAACAATCTTGGACAACACATGAAGGATTTCTGTAAGCAGTAGATAATGCAGGACAACAGTCTATCTCTTCAGTTTCTTCCAACTAAATTGTAAATCCACTCTAAATAAATTGGATTAACAGATTGGCTAAGGTTTATCTGATAATTAAAATTTTCAATGGACAATGTTTGTCTCATTTTACCTTCAACAATGATATACAAGCATACAAATCAGAAGTAGAACTAAGAACCCTAAAGCCCACTCAGCAATTCAATAAGACTGTAGTTAATCCTTGACTTCCTTGCTTAAAAACCATCTACTTATGCTGCCTCCATGACACATCACCTGTCCTGCCACCATTAACAAGTTTTTTTTTAATAATTACTTAAATCAGTTATTTGATTCCTGTTTTTATGTATTTATTTAGCCTACCACCATTCTTGTACTATTTTAAATCCTGAGAATAAAAGCAACCTTAACCGCTTACCAGATATACCAACATGGAAGTCCTTTAAAGAAAGCAGCAAGCTGAAGTCGTCAAGTACTTGCTCTGATTTCCATGTTGGGAATTTTCAATGTTTGGCTTGTTTGGCACCTTTGGTAAGATATGGGTGTGGCTATTAATAAGGATTTTAATAAGGAATAATCCCACTTAACTGGCAACTTGCCATTGCCTTGTGAGAAACTGTTCTCACCAGCTCACAGATGCATAGAAGTTAGGCCTCACCAATCTTCTCATTTAATTCTGTCACAAATAGACACATTGCTCAGGTCCTTATAATATTCCACCTTGCCTTTGTTTCTATACTCCGCATTATTTCTCACTTTCCCTTTGTTATGCAATAAGCACCAATCCTATAATCCCAATGCACACATTTATTCCTCTGATCCTGGACTTATGCGCTTACTTTTCACCCATCTAATTAATTACAGGTTTCACCACCACTGCTCCACATATTAGTATTTTCACTTTATTCCCACTTCTGAAGGCCTGGTTTTAAAAAAAACTATGTATTTCGTGGCTTCTCTAGCCACTTGCTTGAGTCCACCTCTGTAACTTTCATGCAATCCTGTAAAAGTAGCCATTAAAGTGCAAATGCAAGAACCAAACAAAAGGAGTGTCTAGCAAAGGAGTGAAACAAGGATTTGAAGACAGTATCAGTTAGAAGAACAAGTGAAAAAGGACTCAGTCAGATTGCTTACAGTTGGAATGTGTTTCTGCTCTACCACAGGGGAAATCACAGCAGGTAACTGGCCACCTCAGCATTGTCACTTGCTCTAAAGGACTCCCATGTTGGACATTGGTCGCCTACATCTCAGAGACATGCACTAGGGTGATAGACTGGACCATCTGCATGTTTGTGTTGTTCTACTGTCATAATACTCATTCACTCTGAGCCCACCTGGATGCTCAAAATATCCCTGCCTTGCATTGACATTTTTATTTGCTTTGATTTGATATATTATAGTCACATGTACTTATGCACAGTGAAAAGCTTTGTTTTGCAAGCAGTACAGGCAGATCGTAGCAAGCAAGGGCATACAGATCATAGGGTGCTTAGACATGAGCGAGGCATACAGGTCACACTGCACCGGAGGTGCGCAAAGCAAGATCTACATTAGCAAGATCAACATTATTTGAAGTTAAAGAGTTCATTCATCAGTCTAACAACGGCAGGGAAGAAGCTGTTCTTGAACCTGTTGGTGCGTGTGTTCAAGCTTCTGTATCTTCTGCCTGAAGGAAGAGGTTGTAGGTGAGCATTAGCAGGGTGGGAGGGGTTTAGATGATGTTGGTAGCCTTTCCGCAGCAAGGAGAAGTGTAAGTGGAGTCCATGGATGACAGCTTGGCTTCCGTGATGGTCTGGGCTGTGCACACAACCTTCTGTAGTTTCTTACGGTCCTGGGCAGAGCAGTTGCCGTACCAGGTCGTTATGCACCCGGATAAGCATAAGCTTTGGTGGAAAGCTTATAGCTTTACAGTAGCAAAGATAAAGTGAGTCTGACGTATCAAAGAGAAGATGGTAGCACTTATGCTGGAAAAGTGGAGAAGGTCACTGACCTTCTTCCTTCTCTGCTGGGCATTACTCCAGACAGCTGAGACTGCAATGACTGCATTACTCCAGACAGCTGAGACTAGCAACCTCTTCTGAAGAAGGGTCCCGACCCAAAACATCAACTTTCCTGCTCCTCTGATGCTGCCTTGCCTGCTGTGTTCCTCCAGCTCCATACTGTGTTGTCTCTTACTCCAGGATCTGCAGGTCTTGCTATCTCAAACTAATTAAGATAGAGAGATGCAGCCTGTCAACACTCCACTCACACCATTTGTACGATCTTTTGATCTCTCTGCCTATAAATTCTATGCCTGTGTGCATCACTTCACTTCACCTGACAAAGGAGCAGTGCTTTGAGAGCTTGTGATTTCAAATAAACCTGTTGGACTATAACCTGGTGTCTTGTGACTTCTGACTTCGTCCACTCCAGTCCAACACCAGCACTTATATGTAGGCTAAGAACATAGTGGGTTTGAAGGAAAATAATCCACAGTTAGAATTTGATAAGCCAGTGCCAAAGCCTCAGTCTCTGAAAATGTTTATTCAATACAAACATTCCAGAACTATCAGTCTGCAGAATGATTTATCAATTGCACTTCTACATTTAGCTGACATTAAACTGATTACATAGCTTGCTTAAAAAAGTGCTAACTTTCTTGTTGAAGTGCACCAACAGTAATGTTTACAAGTCTGATGATTCAGAAATGAACACTGAGTAATACAAAGGTAACATTTTTGATCAAACTGTTTTGATAAACAATTAAGATTCTATTGGTGATTAATCTATGCACACTGACTATTGTATACATTTTCCTGGCAATACAGTACATAAAATGGATACAGCACACAAGGAAGCCATTGAACTTGTTATGTCCATGCCAGGTCATTGCAAGAGCCATTTAACTAGTGCCACTCCCCTATCACTGAGTACAAATTAAATGATCCTGGTAAATGGTATAGATATAGATTCATCTACACAGGCTAGAAGGAATATCAATGACCCCTGTCTTCAGATATGTGGGTAAACAACAGAGCAGAGAAAGCTAAAGGGCAACCTAACAGATGCGTTCAAAACCATGAGTGGCTTAGACTGAGTAAACAAGGTGGGTTCTTCTGATTTGTGGACATCAGAGGAAATCAATTTAAGATTATTAGCTGCGTAAGAACAGTATATAAACAGACATATATTTTCTGTTGTTCCTTACTGATGTCACAGATTTCTTATTTTCTGTAACCATAAAACTACCACTGAAAGCTTCTCTGTCTAATATCAAAATACTGGGTCATAATCAATTTTCCAAAGAAAGTAATAATCAACCAGCTTAGGACATTTATAAAACAAAACCACAAAAGGTACAATCTGTAGACCTCCTAAAAATTCTCACAGGCTTGGTTTATATGACTTGAAGCAGAAATTTTACCCATTTTCTTTCGTTAAAAGTGTGATTTATCTGTAAGTTATTAATGTTGTAGCTAACAACAGTATTTCAAAACAATTTATATGTTTATTACCTATATAAAACTCCTTTTAAAAGGGAACATTTAGGAACAATCTCTTCACGTACTCCAAAATTTGTTTCCAATTTGCCTTTGAGCCATCTCTTTCTTCCTTGCATCTTCATTCCTTTTTTCATTTAATCTAACCTACTTTCCACCCTTCACATTGTGCTTTCCCTACCTCTGTAGGTAAGACACATAACAGTGAAATACAAGATTATTAGAGACTGAAACTGGGACATTTTCATTCATACCAGTTGTACCAACTATTGCCACTCGGTCGAAATGGTGGAATTGCCTTCCCAACAATACTATGGGTATACTTATATCACACCAAATACAACGGTTCAATAAAGCAGCACAGTATTATCTTCTCAAGAGCAATTAGGGATGGGTAATAAATGCTGGCCTAGCCAATAATGTCCACATTCCATGAAAGTATATTTTTTAAAAATGTTTGCCGTTCATTTTGGCCCTTTGTGCCTGTGCCAGTTCTCTTCAAGAGCAACTATGTCACTGCTGTGCCCTTTCCCCTGCAATCTTTTTCTCTTCAGATAATTATCCAATTTCCTTTCTAAAGCCATAATTGAATCTGCCCCGCCACACTCTCATTCGGTGCATTCCAGATTGTAAAACCATACTGCATTAAAAAAGATCTTACCCCCTGTCTCATTTGGTTCTTTTACCATTCAACTGAAATCAGTTTTAAATCACTCACAGTGGGGTGGCATGGGGATGGCTCAGTGGTTAGCATTGCTGCCTCACAGTAACCTAGATTCCATTCTAGCCTCAGGTGACTGTGTGGAATTTGCACGTTCTCCCGCCATCTGCATGGGGTTTTCTCGGACTGCTCCTGTTACCTCCCACAGTCCAAAGATGTGTTGGTTAGGTAGATTGGCCATGCTGAATTGCCCATAGTGTCCAGGGATGTGCAGGCCAGGTGAATTAGCCATGGGAAATGCAGAGTTACAAGGATAGGATAGTCGGGTGCATCTAGGTGGGATGCTCTTCAAAGGGTCAGTGTGGACTCAATGGGCCAAATGGCCTGCTTCCACAATGTAGCGATTATTAAAAAATGCAGACTCCTCTACATTAGGGAGACAAACACAGACTAGGTGACCGCTTTGCAGAATACCTACGTTCTTTCTGTAAAAACAGTCCCAAGTTTCTATTTGCCTGCCACTTCAACACACCACTGTGTTCCCACACAAACATTTCTGTTTCAGGCCTGCTGCAGTGCTCCAGTGATCCTCAACACAAGCTCATAGCCTACTATCGATAGTCCACTTGTCTGCATTCCCCTTTCATCTCTCTTTCTCCCTCTGGGCTCAGTCTCCACCTGTTTGCTCACCTACCACTACCACCATCATACCCCCAACCCCATCTTCAGCATAAATACCACTTTTTCCTAGCTGCTTTCAGTTCTGATGAAGAGTTACCAGAATCAAGACATTACCTATGCTTTCTTCCGACAGATGCTGCCAGACCTGCTGAATTTCTCCAGCAATTTCTGTTTTCATTTCAACTTAAATCAGTATTGTTGGGTTATCAAACTTTTCAGCAACAAGACTCCTTATGATTGCGAACACCTCTACCAATTCTCCTCTCAACTTTCTCTTCTCTAAGAAGACAGCCCAGCTTCTCCAATCTATTTGTATTACTGAAAGAAGTCCTTCATCCCTGGAACCATTCTCAATTTTTTTTTTCTGCATCCTCTCTACCCTCTTCATACTCTTCCAAAAGTGTGGTGCTCAGAGTTAGAACATAGAACATAGAACATTACAGCGCAGTACAGGCCCTTCGGCCCTCGATGTTGCGCTGACCTGTGAAACCAATCTGAAGCCCATCTAACCTAAACTATTCCATTATCATCCATATGTTTATCCAATGACCATTTAAATGCCTTTAAAGTGGGCGAGTCTACTATTTTTGCAGGCAGGGCATTCCACGCCCTCACTACTCTCTGAGTAAAGAATCTACCTCTGACATCTGTCCTATATCTATCACCCCTCAATTTAAAGCTATGTCCCCTCGTGCTAGCCATCACCATCCGAGGAAAAAGGCTCCCACTGTCCACCC
>NC_063358.1:14271440-14363322 GCF_021869965.1 Rhincodon typus | reverse complement strand
CTCTACACCTTGTTATCTCAGATTCTCCAGCATCTGCAGTTCCTACTATCTCTGCTTCAGGTTTAAAGTATTTTCTACTGCAGAGCCAGAGACAGCACCTGAGCTTGTGGAAATCTGATGGCTTCTCTCTATCTTGTTCACAGTTCAAGCTGCTCAACTTTCTTGGAGGTAATTACGCAGTTGCTGGCAGATACAAGGCCTTTTCATCAATAACTAGTTACTAGCCCATAAACCAATCAGCTACTGATTTCTGGCTGAATCTCCATTTGTACACAGTCCTCAGATCTAGCTCACATGCAAATCATCCACTACTGCCTGAACCAGCAGCTATGTAACCAGGGCTTACAGTGAGTATCAGGTTAATTGCTGTTCAAAAAATGCAGTAATCTTTCAGCAATCCTTTGTTTTTTAAAACAGTTCTTTTTCCATTTTAATCCACAACCCAAAATACAGAAATATAAAGCAACTCGGTCTTTATAGACTTCAACACTGACTTATGGGCTTACATGTCCTATTCACCATAAAGAAAAATGCAGCAATCAATCAATGACACAGTGCACTAACATCATCTAGCACTAAATCTGGTAACCCTTAAGGCTTCCATTATTTATCATATTGGAGTTTTGAGCAGTAAAATGTCTCATGATGGCTAGCATGTTGAGAGGAATCCTGAGCTATATCGCTTTGATTTTTAGATCACCAGGAACTGATCGATATTTCAGAGTCTGAGTGGACAGCCAAGTTGTCCAGGAAATGCCTGAGCATTCACTAGGACAGAGTTGAACTATGAGAGGTTTTTTCAGCAGATCAATGCACTATAAGGGAGATTGGACATCTACATGTCCCAGCTTCAAAAGACAGTGCACTCTCTTGAAAAGCTGATAGCCCATAGACCAATCAGCTACTTATTGATGGCTGAATCTCTATTTGTATACAGCCGTTGGATCTAACTCATGTGCAAATCATCTACTACTGCCTAAACCAGCAGCTATGAAAACAGTACTTACAGTGAGTATCAGGTTAATTGAACCATTTCCTACAGAGATTTGTGAAATTATTACTGATATCACTTGCGTAACAAGGTGGATGTAAGTGTGCAGGTCAAGCCCTAGCACAATCTCTGCACATTGCATTTAGCCTCAGTGTTGTCCAAATTAAAATGCAAGCCTTGGCTGCAGTAATCAATATCAGGGTTCAAGGAGATGTCTCCTTGCGAGAGATGAGTGATGCTTGGACATTACAGCTTCTTTCATCCTTGAATTACCTGAAGAGGCTTCTCATTTCTCACATAGGTGTGACTTAACTAGGTCTGACACCAGATATTTTACCAGGATAGAAATTTGAATTGTGCAAGTGCACACGTATTTATAAAAGTGAAAGTTCTTTTATGAATGATGTTCCACCTGTGCCACCTATATGCCTTCTGTAAGGTTTTTCTTCCTCTATCTCCCACTATTTCTATTGCAAACCCAATGGCCACAATCGGAATGAAAGAAGCTTGCTTAGTGGCCTTGCTGGATTAGAACACTCGGACTGGCATCCTCTGACGGCTTTGAGCCTAGAGGGCCTAAGCCTACTGAGAGTTCCCTCTTTGGCCTTAACTTTGCAAGCTTTAGGATTACAGGCTGGGGGAGGTAGAGAGGCTAGGCACCCTGGAAATGTCCTGAAAAGAAGCTTCTGTGATTTCTGCATGTTACTGTTCATCCATATGAGTGCCTGCTAGCACTATGCTGTCTCCCTGAGAGGAAGGGCAGCTGGTGTAAGGTCAAGTTCCCTTGTTTCCATCTCACCTTATCAGTGATACTACTAATAGCATTGATGGACTCCTCCGTCCTTTAATCCAGTTTATCATAAGACTCTGACAAACCTGCCTGATGTTCGTGCGCCTCTCTGTGCATTTGAGAAACTCGTCAATAATTGAGAACACAGGTTTGTCTTTTGCCTGAGGTCGAGCAACTGCGAATATGTGTCAACAGATTGTGCTCCCAAATTCAGCCTGGATAGACTACCTGTTGAGGTGAAAGTGTTTGAGCTAGTGTAAATGAAAATCTTGCCAAACATCTTCTGAGGGGTCAGTAGCTGCCTGCTCAGAGAGAGAGCTGAAGATATTTCATGCTGGCCTCTTTGTGGAAGTTCTCTGGGTGCTGCTAGTGCCTGAATAAGAATGAGAATTAATTGCCTAAGAGGGATAAAAGCTTGTGCAGAATAAGAATGAAGTAGCACTGACAATAATGAGAGAGCTGTGCAGTACAATACAATGAAGCCTACTGACTTGGTTGGCCACTGAGGTCTCCCACCCATAACTGAACAGCCATATTCTTCTTCAGCCAAATGTAGTATTTTTCCTCACATTTGCTCTCCACAAATATCACAGTGCTTTCACAATTTTTGTTTCAGTCCACAGAATCAACAATTCTGTTTTTAATTTTGCGGCAATGAAAATAGGTTTGAAATTTCTCATTTCTCCTAATTTGAGTTTAATAGAGTCATGGAGTTGATCAAATAGAGTCATAGAGTCATGGAGATGTACAGCATGGAAGCAGATACTGAGTAGTGTTTAGGGTACCTAATGCTAGCACAGACTTGTCCAATGGTCAGTCTGTGGACGATTATGGGGCCAGTTGACATTATTCACATGACCCACAGAAGGGCCATTGTCCAAGTTACAGAAGCTGCAACACAAAAATATACGTTGATTTTTGAAAAATGCTACCGAGCTGCTCAGTGGAGCTTGTTTGTTCCCCATATTTGCTGTGAATGTGGATGGTTAAAAACCTCTGATTGGATGAGCAAGAAACAGTGGAAAGCTATGTGGAGACAATCGTTATGAACTTTTAGAGCATTGGAACTTGCTGAAAGGAGAACTCCAACTTGGGAGAAGTTGTGGCCTGGGAAAAGGGATGGCAAAACAAAGCCCCGGGACAAAAAAACTCTGCTTCCAACAGCTGCTACAACGGACAGGATGTATGCTAAGTGGTGAGTGGTGCCAAGGTTGAGGCGGGGAGCAGATCATGGGAAAAGAAGACTCCATCCTGAACAGGTGCCAAAACCCCACAAGACTGCATTTAAGATGGGCCTAAAAAACATGTGTGTGACAGCAAGACATTGGAGGAAGTCAGTGATAGAGAGTGTGTTTGGAACACAGTGAAAGATACAGAGAGAGCGTGAGAATGTGTGTGTACGTGTATGCATGTGTAAAGGCAGTGAAAGCAAGTGTGCAGGATAAAGGGAAACAGTGAGAGTATGGGAACAGATAAAAATGTGTGTGTGTGGGAAGTAAGATCATACACAAACCCACTCTTCCCCACCTCCTCCAATCAAAAACCTGACTACAAAGCAAGCACGGAAAGGAGAAAACTTCAGATGGAAATGCCAAGGTAGCTTCCAAACCCAATTTTCATAGCTCAGAGCTCGTACTACCAGAACAGAATACAAGTTCGGTGTTAGTTGAACAATTCCTTAGCTTGGCGTCAGTCTTAAACCCCTTCACTGGTAGTCAGGACTTTGGAGCCTACTCTGTCTCTCTCTAGCTCTGCTTCTTGCCCAAGATAGCAAAACATTAGATCTGCTGCTTAGGGAGCATTGGTGTGGTAGGAGATGTGTGTGGTGGTGGCCGTATGGGAAGGATGGAAGTGCAAAGAGAAGTTACTATTTGAATCCAAAGGGGAAAGTTTGTGTCTTCAGGAAGAAAATTGATCTCACTGTCAAGTACATCCCAAAACTAATATCATGTCATAGTAAGCTATCAACAAAGTTCCAGATGCAGATTCAAAGTTCAGAATGATTCGGTGCAACTCTTTATCCATTGCCCCACATGTATAAATCTATTAAGTAATTCACGAAATAAGGTTCTGCAGGAAACATTCAAGTTCAACTGAAGTACTGCGTACGGCTTGTTAAGATATGGAACCAAAACATTAACTGCAGTTTCAGCTACAGAGCAGCAGGTTCATGATCTCAATCGAGGAACCACAGCAAAGCCCAGAGAGAAGAATGGCATTCACAACTGAAAATAGGAATTTTACAGACCATTTTACCAATTGGAAAAGAAGGGTAAGTGATGACAGAATGCACTGAGTTCCAATTGCTTTTCCTATAAAATACACAGAAGCAAAATTGTAAAAATAAACATGCAACAAAATGTCCCAAGACACAGGGCCGTGCAGCTTTCAGGATGGCATGGCCCACAGTTGAAATACTATCGCTACTATTTGTTAAAATATATGTTATTCCACAAAATCAATCAGATGCTATAACATTTAGGCAGTACTAAATGATTAGGGGTGATGGTGGTATAGTGGCAATGTCCCTAGACTAGTAATCCAGAGTCCAGTCTCATATTCAGGAGAATATAAAGCCAAATTACTGCAGATGCTGGAAATCAGAAAGAAACAAAGAGAATGCTGGAGAAACTCAGCAAGTCTAGCAGCATGCGTGGAGACAGAAACAGAGTTAATATTTTGAAGCACCACCTGCAAGTTTCCCTCCAAGGCACACACCATCCTGACTTGAAAATATATCACAGTTCCTTCTCTGTCACTGGGTCATATCCTGGAATTCCCTCCCTACTGGCATTGTGGTTCAACCAAGAGCATGTGGACTGCAGCATTTCAAGAAGGCAGCTCACCACTACCTTCTCAAAGACAACTACGGACAGGCAATAAAAATGCTGGCCAGCCAGCGGCATCCACATGCCCACGAGTGAATAAAAAAAAGTCCAGCATGACTCTCCAGAATTCTGATGAGTTCTCCAAAGATGCTGCCAGACCTACTGAGTTTCCCAGAAATGTTTTTGTTTGTTTCAAATTCAGGAGACCTTGATTTGAATCCCACCATAGCAGCTGGTGGAATTTAATTCCAGATTTTATGAATTGAATTTATAAAGCTAATTTCGATAATGGTGACCACCACCAAATACCCACTGGATTCATAAATGTTCTTTACGGAACGAACTCTATCATCTTTACTTGATCTGGTCTGTATGTGATCCAGACCCACATCAATGTGGCTAAATCTTAATTGCCCTCTGACTTCAGTTCAAGGGTGATTATGGAAGGGCAATAAATGCTGTACTTGCCAGTGAGACCTCATAAAAATGTAAAAAATGTAGTTGTTCATATTGGTAACCAGTGATGCTAGTTTGGTGCCACTGAATGAGCTGCATTAGTCTAGTCTGTTTAAAGTTATGTATATTCTATTTACAGGACATTCAATGTATAGAGGTAGTTCAATCTGAATAAAGCCGAGTATAACACATAGTAAGAGAGATAACAAGGTGTACAGCTGGATGAACACAGCAGGCCAAGCAGCATCAGAGGAGCAGGAAAGCTGAAGGGTAACTTCTTCAAGGTAGGGATCCTTAGAAGAGGCTTCGCAGTGGGGTTAAAATTGTTTCAGAGATAGTAGGAACTGCAGATGCTGGAGAATCTGAGATAACAAGGTGTAGACTTGGATGAACACAGCAGGCCAAGCAGCATCACATAGTAATGTGTCTATGAATTAAATTTTGGAAGATAAACCTTAAAATTGAAATTGGATAATGTCAATAGAAGGAAAGCAATCAATTTACGGGTGCAGTATGTAAAAAACTGAAAGAACAAATTTTCTACATATGATCCCTAAACCAACAACATAAGTTGTAGCCTGACCAATGCTCTGTACAACTTCAACATTACATTCTTGCTCTTATACTCTCTGTCACAACTGATGAAAGCAAATGTCTTATATGCCTTCTTAACTATCATATTCACATGCTCTGCCAACTTCAGGGATCTGTAAATAATTACCCAAAGATCCCTCTGTTGGTCTAAGACACCCAGTGTCCTGGCATTCATTAAATATTCCTTCATCTTGTTTTGTCTTCCAAAGTGCATCAACTCGCACTTGTCAGGGTTAAATAGCATCTGCCTCTGGTCGGCCCATCTGCCCAACCCATCTGTATTTTCCTGTAACCTACAACCATCTACCTTGCTATTTACCACTCTACCAATCTTGGTGTTGTCAGCAAATTTGCCTAACATTACCCCTAAATTTTCATCTATATCATTTATGTATGTAAAAACCAATAAGAGTCCCAGTACTGCTCCTTGTGTTAAACCATAGGACATTAGCCTCCAGCCACTCAAACAGTCCTCTACCACCATCCTTTGTGCCCTATTACTAAGCCAGTTCCTGATCCATCTCACCAAGTTTCCCTTAGTTCCATGTGCTTTAGTCTTCTCAGTCAATCTCCAATGTGGTATCTTGTCAAAAGCTTTGCTAAAGTCCATATAAACTACATCAATTGAACTTCCCTCATCCACATACTTAATCACATTTTCAAAAAACTCTAACAAATTTTTTGAGCATGATCTTCCTCTGACAAACCTATGCTGACCATCCCTAATTAACTCATGCCTGTCCAAGTGGGTATTAATTTGCTCCTTCAGAATTTTCTCCAATAGTTTCCCTATCTCTGACATGAGAGTCACTGGTCTGTTATTTCCTGGTTCATCTCTACCACCCCTCTTAAAAAGTGGAACCACATGAGCTGTCCTCCAGTCCTCTTCTACCTCCCCTGTGGCCAGAGAGGAATTAAAAATTTGTGTCAGAACTCCTGCAATTTCCTGCCTCGCATCCTACAGCAGCCTGGAATGTAATTCATCCGGACCAGGGGATTTATCTGTTTTTAAGCCCAACAGAGCATCTAATAACTCCCTCCTTCCTATGTCAAACTATGCAAGCTCCTCACAGTCCCTTTTCCTAAAGTCTTTTCCAGAATGAAGATTGAAGAGAAGTATTCATTCAACACCCTTCCAATATCCTGCGGATTCACACACAGGTTGGCCTCTTGGTCCCTAAGTTGGTGCAGAGAACTGGCACAACCTGCTAATGAGGGAGGAGCTGATGAAGGGGAGAAAGGACCGAAATACAGAAATATTTGGTCTAGTTTTCTACATTTATCCTCCCTTCTCCCCAAAAAACCCTATCCACAAGCATTGACTTGGACAATTGTAAACTTATGGTATCTTGCCGACCTTTCATTTGATAGTGTAACAATTTGATTGAGGAACACACAGCATTGAAACCCAACTCAGTTCTTAACTGATGGCCACAAGTGCAATTTCCTTAACAACTTTTACATTATATTCAATACTCCTACAAAAATGTTTGCGTCACCTGGCTTGGTGGACTTCATACATTTCAGAAGCAGTCACTATCATTTTGAGACAACAGAGGAAATTTTAAAAAGGAGCTCAATTATGCTGTATCCGTTCTTTTAACATACTTTTAACAAAACATGCTAAATCCCATGCTAAGCAAAATGCTACAGGATGCTGGAAATCTGAAATAAAACAAAGTGCTGAAGAAACTCAGGAGGTCTGGCAGTATCTGTTGAGAGAGAAACAGAGTTAATGTTTCAAATCTGAAATGACTCTTCTTCAGAACTCACTTTTCTCTGTGATAACAAGGTGTACAGCTGGATGAACACAGCGGCCAAGCAGCATCATAGGGGCAGGAAGGCTGACGTTTCGGGCCTAGACCCTTCATCAGAAATGGATGTGTTCATCCAGCTCTACACCTTGTTATCTCAGATTTTACAGCATCTGCAGGTCCTACTATCTCTGATTCACTTTTCTCTCTGTCTGACATCAGCCAACGTGCAAAGTGTATGTTGCTCTCGTTTCCTTTTTGCTAAACAATATTTTGAAATCACGTTTTTTTTTCAGTATTCCAAGCTGAACATTCTTTCTGTTAGGTATTTTAGATGAGGGTGGATGTCGGGATGTCAATGTGATGTGATCAATTGTTGGTATTCTTTCATGCGTACTGGCTGACCAGGAAATGATCAGTTGATTTTTACATCATCTGCATATTGATCAACAATGCCAATGGATAAACACACCTACTCTTCAGACTAGGCCACCACATTACGTACAAGCTTCAAAATACTAGCATGTCCAGTTCTAGAATGGGTCAAATGCAGCAAAGTCCAGATTTTCCAGTACAAAATAGAGCAAATGAAGTTTTGAAATGCCATCTCACTCTTCTTCCTAAAGCAGCAAGACACACTTTTCCCATTAGAGAGTACAATTTGCTATCTACACCGAATAGCCTGAGGGTCCGTCTATCTGACGTGCTTTGTGGTTTTCAATATGTTAGCCCACATAACATAATGCACAAACAATCCACTATGTATGAAGTCAGATATCAGGAAGTTTATGAACCATTAACTGTATAAACTAATCAACATCACAGATTTATATATACAATCTCGGTGTCATTCTTCACTGAGATTACAGCTGAATTACATATAGAGTTGACTGAATGACTGGCTAGCAGACTCACTGCCTGACTGCTGACTGATAGCAAAATGGCCACTAACTGAATAAACAGAGAGTAAGATGGAAACCTTTTATATAATGATGTCATCTAGCTGCCTTAAAGTTGTTGTGGCTTTCTAAGATCTGTGCAATAATATAACAACCTCCATGGAGAGAAAGCAAGCTAACGTTTTGAGTCTAAGTGACTCTTCATCAGAGCTTTTCATTAGCTCTGATGAAGAGTTATCTAGACTCGAAACATTAGCTGACCCCCTGTAATCTCCAACACTTTTTGTTTTCAGTGCAGATTCCAGCATCTGCAGTAATTTGCTCTTATCCTGCTAATATAACAACCTCCATTGTTCCATCTAAAAAATAGGAAACCTGCTCCAATAAATATATACAAGGATGCACCTCAGTATATCATTCTTGAATCATTAAGATAATGCTTTGGTGGACATACAGTACAACTGAATCTTGTCATTTTACAATTATCATGACTTGGCTGAGTAGCTTCACTCTGCAGTGTGCTGTCATTGCAAACAGTTGTGTATCGTGCATAATGGATGTATGATTGTTGTCTGATATGACAGTTTCAGTATCAGGGTCATCCTCATGCAGGATAGATGGTTAGTCATGTTCAACTTAAATGTGTTGTCTGATTTAGTATGGGATTTGACCATTGTTTGCAACAACATCATAGTTCCTTCCCACAAACTCATTATTCCTGCAAAGACCCCAAATTCTGCTACTTTGTCCTGGTTTAGGTTGGGATAACTGTTTGCATCCTTTCTAACTAGGCTATTGTATCATTTTCTCTTTTCTTTCCAACAATGCATTGTATATATGTGGTTTGGGGGTTAAGTATGTACAAGGGAAGTACTTTGTGGGCTGGTCTTCTGAACATGAGACCTGCTGGTGAGGGTAAATCATTGCTTTGAGAAGTAACATGTAGATTTAACGTGGCCATCCGTCGTCTTTAACGGTCATGGACTTTTTACAAATAGTGCAGTCCATGAGATCATCAGATTGAGGATAGTAAGGACAGGTGGTAGTAAGAAGAGGTGGTAATGTGCTGAATAGTCCACTTCCTACCACATGTGTTGGAAGGATGCCCTAGTATACTGCAAATCTTTGTCAGACATAATTTAGAACATAGAACATAGAACAGTACAGCACAGTACAGGCCCTTCATCCCACAATGTTGTGCCGAACTTTTACCCTAATCCGAGGTCTACCTAACCTCCACCCCTACCTTATACTATCATCCATATGCCTATCTAATAGCTGCTTAAATGCCCGTAATGAGGCCGACTCCACTACCCACTCCGGCAATGCATTCCACGCCCCGACCACTCTCTGAGTAAAGAACCTACTTCTGACGTCTCCCCTATATCTACCTCCACTCACTTTAAAACTATGACCCCTCGTAATAATACCTCCACCCTAGGAAAAAGTCTCTGGCTGTCTACTCTATCTATACCTCTGATCATTTTGTACACCTCTATCAAGTCAATTCGCTGAATATCAAATATACTGAATATGATAGTTAGTGTATCAAAGCTGCATTAGTGCTATCTTTGATAAGCCACAAAAAAGGAAATTTAGTGAAACAGTTGTATATTTGGACCAAAAAACGATCAGTTGTAATCTTGCACCATAGTTCAGAAGGATTAATGTTTGTGGACCAAGAGTTTCCCTCAATTATTGAGATTGATGAGTTGGTATGCTTCATGTGACTTGATCAATTGATCAATGTCTTTAGTGATCAGGTTAAAAGATAGATTTGTGTATCAATCAATTTTTTTTTATGTCCATGTAACCTATGTTGTACATGTTAAGCATATCTTGACATCTTGTAGAATAATTACTTCTTTATCTTTTAAGATTAATTTTTAGAGAATCTTAGTTTGTGTCTCAATGACCATGAAAGAACATGCTTGCTCAGGCCATCCACTGATAATGATCTTGAACTGTTGCAATCTCTGATCACCATTAGACATGGTTTGCTGAATCTGCTCTGCTTAGCTATGATCAAACTGAATTAAATCATTTTGAAGACTGTCTTCAAACTCAAATTCAACAATATTTGCTTGTGAGTCTTGAGAAGTATCTTTGTTCTTAGCTGGATTTGGAAGTCTGCTAAGAGCATTAGGGATAGTCACGTATGAGTCTGTTTTATATTATATTTCAAACTCATACTCTTGGGTCATCACAAATAGATGCTGTAGTTGTGGAGGTGCACTTGTGAGAGGATTTAGATCATTTCCAACAATCCATAATCAGAAGGAACAATGAAGTGCTTGCCAAATAGATACAGGTGGAATTTTAGTGTTCTGGAAACTGAATTGAGAGTTTCCCTTTTCTATGTTAGAATCGTTCATCTGAACTGTCATGAGAAGTTTAGAACCAAATGCAATAGGCTTGGCATCCTGTAACAGACATGCTCTGAGTTCTTTCTCGGATGCATCTACTTTCCAATATGGTAAGCTTGGAGAAAACTGTACAAAGGATTGTGTCATGTACATGTTTCATTTTCCTAAGAACTGCAATGTCATCAATGATACAGAGATAATCTGGAAAATTTTCTATGACATGGTCCATATTGTTGTTGAAATAAAACCTGGCTAATGTAGAAATCAAATGATAATCCTAGAAAACAATATCTACTGAAAAGTGTTCTAAAAGGTGTCAGTACCTATGATTCCTGGGATAGATTAATGGACCAATATCAATTCTTGGCAATAAGCCTGGAAAAATGCTTTATCTCTGAAAGTTTGCAATTAATCTCTTCCAGAATAGTTACCTCGTTTCAGTGCACCACTCAGTCACCTTGCATGTAAATATACATGTAGAATACTATCTTTCTTCAAAACACAAGTAATGGAATTGCATGAGACAGCATGATGCTCAGTTTTGTGGCACTGAATACAATTCCTGTTTCAGTTTATCCTGAACACAAATACCTCACTACTGGGAAGGTCACTGCTGGATGAGGAATCATCTTTCAGACTGCTTTTCATTCGTTCATGGGTTATGGGTGTCACTGGCTAGGCCAGTATTTATTGCCCAACTCTAATTGCAGAAATATAGAAACACAAGAATATAGGAACAGGAATAGGCCATTTGGGTCCTCAAGCCTGGCTCCACCACTCAATATGACCTAGGTTGATTATCTGACTCAGTACCCTGCTCCCCCTTACTCCCCATACACTTTGATCCCCTTAGTCCTAAGAACTATGACTACATCTTTATTGAAGGTCTTCAATGTTTTGGCCTTAAGAATTTCCTATGGCTGAGAATTCCACAGTCTCACCACTCTCTGAGTAAAGAAATTTCTCCTCATCTCAGTGCTAAAAGGCCTAGCCTTATCCTTAAACTGTGGTGCCTGATTTCACCCTCCCCAATCTTCAAGAACATCCATCCTGCATTTACCCTGCCTAATCCTATTAGAATTTTATAGCTTTCTAGGAGATCACCCTTCATTCTTCTGGTGAACATAGTCCTAACTGACCAATCTTTCCCCATACATCAGTCTCACCATCCCAGGAATCAGTCTAGTGTACGTTCTCTGCATTCCTCAAGAGCCAGAACATTCTTCCTCAGATAAGAAGACCAAAACTGTACAACGGTGTGGTAATCTGTCTTTTTAAACTGCTGCAGTCCTTGTGGTGTAGGGTTATCAACAATGGATTTAGGAAGGGAGTTCCAGGATTTTGACCCAGTTACAGTGAAGGAATGGTGATACTGTTCCAAGTTAAGAAGGCACATTACTTGGCAGGTAACTTACAGAAGGTTACACTCCAAAGCATCTGTTGCTTCTGTCTTTCTAGGTGGTAGAGCAAATGGGTTTGGAAAGTGCTGTCAAAGGAGACTTGATATGTTACTGTAATACTGCATTGCCTTTAGAATCAAATCAGTTTGGCAAAAGTTTCTCAGATCATGGATAGACTCAATGTTATGGCCTGGAATCTTTGGTATTTGTATTGGAATCGACAAATTCATTATCTTGTGGATTGTGATTATATATAGATCTGTGCATACTAGTAGACCATTGATTTTAAAAAAGTCCCCATGTATCAGCAACGTAAAAACTCTCAAGTGTCTATCACAGAGTGGCATTGACATTTGAGTTCGATAATGCCAATGCATGGGTGTCGGACCTGTTGTAAGAAGATAGTTTATCATCTGAGAACTGCAACACATTGCGTCAGTTTTCTGAGTACACCTCATGTAAGATGTGTAAAGGACAATATTTGCACTTGTATCTGTATCAACCAGAAATACAAGTTGTTGACTTGAATGGAGGTAAAGGCTTCAGCTTTTCTAACGGCAACCATGTGGTGTGTAAAAATGACCAAATGTATTGTCTGACTGGAATTTGCAAGCTGTAATGTCGCATTTACCTGCAGACTTCATTGGCATGCCACAAATGGGAATTAGGAATGTGCTTGGCATTGTTCCTTGGTTGGCTCTTTGTCATATGCTACTATGGGAATTCATAGAATCATAGAATCCCTACAGCATGGAAACAGGCCCTTCGGCCCAACAAGTCCACGCCGACTCTCGGAGTATCCTGCCCAGACGCATCCCCAGAGACTATGGGCAATTTAGCATGGCCAATCCTGCACATCTTTGGATTGTGGGAGTAAACCGGAGCACCCGGAGGAAACCCACGCAGACACGGGGAGAATGTGCAAACTCCACACAGACAGTCGCCCAAGGGTGGAATCGAACTCGGGTCCCTGGCGCTGTGAGGCAGCAGTGCTAACCACTGAGCCACCATGCGGCCGGTTTTTCTGAGCACTTGGACTTGTAGCACATTTAACACAATATCACCTTGCCAAACATAGCTTGCACATGTTACAAAATACCAAACACTGTTCTGGGGGATGAGACAATCCACATCTACTACAAGACTGTGACATTTTCAGTCCTTCTCGATAACTGCAATAGTTGGTGCAGAATCAAACAGCTACAGATGTTGCTTTCCTGCTTAAACTTATGACCTCTAATAGTGCATCAATGACAACAAATTAATTGATACTTTCACCTGATTTGCTGGTGGTATGACACGAATTCAAGCTGATGTTTTCTGAAGTTGACTCTGATATTAAGTTAGAGATAGTAAGAACTGCCACGAGGAGCTTGGACAGTTCATCAACTTTACTAACGCCCATCACCCCAACCTCAAGTTCACCTGGACCATCTCTGATACCTCTCTCTCCTTCGTGGACCTCTCTGTCTCCATCTCTGGTGACCACCTCGAAAGTGATATCTATTTCAAGCCCACCAACTCCCACAGCTATCTAGACTACTCCTCTCACCCACCTTCCTGCAAGAATGCGATCCCCAACTCCCAAATCCTCCGCCTCCACCGCATCTGCTCCCAAGATGGGGCGTTCCATTCCCAAACATCCCAGATGTCCTCTTATTTCAAGGACTGCAACTCCCCCCCTTCGGTGGTCGAAAATGCTCTGGACTGCATCTCTTGCATCTCCCACACCTCTGCCCTCACATCCCCTCCCCGCAACAAAAACAAAGACAGAATCCCTGTTGTCCTCACATATCACTCCAATAACCTCCAGATTCAACATATCATTCCCTGCCACTTCCGCCATCTGCAATCTGACCCCTCAACCAAGGATATAGTTCCCTCCCCACCCCTATCTGCCTTCCGTAGGGACCACTCTCTCTGCGACTCCCTCGTCCGCTCCACACTCCCCACTAATCCCTCCACCCCCACCACCCCTGACACCTTTCCCTGCAACCTCAGGAAGTGCTACACCTGGCCCTATACCTCCCCCCTCACCTCCATCCAAGGACACAAAAAAAACTTTCCACATCAGACAGATGTTCACCTGCACATCCACTAAAGTGGTCTACTGCATCCACTGTTCCTGACGTGGCCTCCTCTACATCGGTGAGACCAAGCGGAGGCGCGGAGACCGCTTTGTAGAGCACCTGAGCTCTGTTTGCGACAAACGACAACACCTTCCAGTTGCGAACCATTTCAACTCCCCCTCCCACTGCCTGGATGACATTTCCATCCTGGGTCGCCTCCAATGTCACAACGGCACCACCCAGAAACTGGAGGAACAGCACCTCATCTTCTGCCTTGGGGAACCTACAACCCAATGGTCTCATTGTGGACTTTACTAGTTTCAAAATCTCCCCACGCCCAGCCTTATCCCATGACCAACCCTCCCCGTCTCCTTGACCTGTCTGTCTTCTCTCCCACGTATCTGCTCCTCCCACCTCACTCACCAATCCCTACCACTGCCTACCTGCACTCACCTATCACCATCCCACCTACCTTCCCCAGACCCACCCCTCCTCTATTTATTTCAGAGCTCCCTTCCCCCTCCCTCATTTCTGAAGAAGGGTCCTGACCCAAAACATCAGCTTTCCTGCTCCTCTGATGCTGCCTGGCCTGCTGTGTTCCTTCAGCTCCACACTGTGTTTAAGTCTGTCATTAAGTCGATCTGCTCAGACTCGGAAAATCCTGTCAGGATCTCTTGTCTGGATCTTTGTTGTCATCATTCAAAATGCTGGAGGACTTGCTTCTTCTCAAACCTTCATTGCTGAAACAGTAAGTTGTTTAACAGTCTGACACTGTTCTGCCAGTCTGTTCTGAAAAAGGGTTACTGGACCCAAAACGTTAACTCTGCTTTCTCTCCACAAATGCTGCCAGACCCGCTGAGTTTTGCAAGCAACTTCTGTTTTTGCTTCTTATTTCCAGCATCCAAAGTTCTTTGGTTTGTTTTTAACATTCTGCCTCTTTTTGTCAGTTACTTGTTGATCTAATAAGTAAATATTGACAATTTCCTAAAATAACTGGAGTTCAGACTAAATGTCACTGAAATGGCAGAGCATGTCCAAATTTTGCTTTCAATCTTTCCTGGGCTTGTTTATGGCCTTTTAAGGTACAAGAAAAAAACTCCTTGCTGTGGTGTAAAACTTCTCATATTTACTCCTGTCCAGGTTTCTCTCTTTTTCTGATGAAGCTGTTTTAAAAGTAACAGGTTTGTTCCTTTAGGTGGTCACTGTGCCAAAAAAATGTTGCAATGTCACATGTTCCTTTTGTTTTATTTTCAGACAGTTTCTGAAAACAAGATGGCAAAATTGACTGACCACCGGACACAGGAAAGGCCTGTTTAATGTTAAGAACAGACCAGTAGCATATTTTTCAATTATTTTGCTCTATTTCATTCCAAGAGTGTTTAGGAAATTGGAGCTGTCCTTTTAGCACCGTTTAAACTTTGTTTTCTATGGGTGACTGTCAGGAAAATACACAACAGAACTTCCACAACTGCCTTGGTGGAAATAGTTTAGAGCTTGGTAACGACTTGCTGTCACTATATAGTAACCACTTGCTTCCACCACTGCTACCATGATGTGCTCCATAGTTTTCTTTGTTAGCCCATGCAGTATATATTACAATGATTCAGATTCATATGGTGTTAAATATCTGTAAGTTTATTAACAGCGAAATGTGATATCCCAGACTTGTATGTAAGACTAGTGCTGTTCTTACTTTGATTACAGTTACTTTATAGGCATAGTTGACTAAATGACTGGCTAGTAGACTGGCTGACCGATCACCAACTAAATGAACTACATACAGCATCATCTCATGATGCATTTAATCCCAATGGTGGGATTGAAACCTAAGAATGAAAATCCAGCCCGTTACGTTTATGTCTGTCTCTACAGATGCTGAAAATTTTGAGTATTTTGTGCCTTTATCTTACATTTCTCCCTTTAAAGTATTTTACTTCTGTATTAATGATCTACCGCAAGTTCAATGCAAAGTCTTGTTGGGTTTACCACATATCTGCCTCCAAACACAGAAATGAGCCACTGGCGTACCAACTGATATCATATGGAAGCTCCTGTTATATCTACTTGTCAACTCCAATTCAGATTCTTTTACTGCATCAGACAATAAGGCAAACTGCACAGATGATAGACCAAGGAGTACGTTCAAGGAAATGCTAAAAGGATTGTATTATTATAACCAATCCCCCAAATGAGTTGAGCTTACTGCCCTTTGTACATAAAGTAGCGTAATCTTTGTGTAAACACTGACTTTATCTTAATGCTAATTTATACATAAAGAAACCTCCGCTCATTGTGCAACCTGGGTAAAGGTCCATCTTATTCATAGTCTTTCCTCCTCCACTTTATCAACTGCATAGTTTCACCAAGTATTCTCGAACTTGGCTAATAGCATCAAGGAAAACAGCCATTCTGTTGGGATAAGCTCCACTTGACCCATGATGGGACGACCAGTATGCTGGTCAATTGTAAAGCTAGGCTTACGGAGGGCGCTCTAAACTAAAGGTTTTGGGAGCGTGGGGGGTTGATGTTAGGGTGAAGTGAGATTCAAAAGTCTAAAGAAAAAGGCCAAATGCCAAACAAAACAGCAAAATGGGTAAAGACAAGCACAGTAGGACAGGAAGGAATAATAAGTTTATTAAAAATGGTGGAACAGTCAACATTCATTGCAGAAAATAAATAAAAAATAAGAAATAAATGAAAGCAATATTATGATCAGGTTTGGGCCCCGTATCTGAGGAAGGATGTGCTGGTGTTTTTTTTTGGCGGGGTATTAGTACACAGGATGTTTACAAGAATGACCCTGGGAATGAAGGAATTCTCATATGAGGAGCGGTTAGGGACTCTGTGTCTGTACTCAACGGAGTTCAGAAGGATGAAGGGCAATCTGGTTGACACTTAGAGAATACCACAAGGCCTGGGTAGAGTGGATGTGAAGAAGATGTTTCCACTAATCGGGGAGACTAGGACCTGAGGACCCAGCCTCAGAATGAAGGGATGACCCTTTAGAAGTGAGATCAGAAGGAATTTCTTCAGCAAGACGGTGGTTAATCTGTGAACTTATTGCCGCAGAGGGCTGTGGAGGCCAAGTCATTGAGTGTATTTAAGACAGGGATAGATAAGTTCTTGATTGGTAAAGGGATCAAGGGTTATGGGGCAAAGACAGGAGAATGGAGTTGAGAGACAATATCAGCTATGATCAAATGATGGAGTAGACTCGATGGGCTGAATGGCCTAATTCTGTTCTTATATTTTATGGTCTTATGAAAAGTTTTTTATTTGAGTGCATAAAACATCTGCAAAAAGATGAAGTACTGACACAAATAGAGGTAAATGATATGGATTTAATTGCATTATAGAGATATGGTTGCAAAGATGGGAAATAAATATTCCAGGGTACACAATATTTAAGAGACAGACAGAATAGCAAAGGTAGAGGAGCAGCCTTGAGAGCAAAGAATAATAAAGGCATTAGTTCAAAATGATCTGGCCTTACAACATCGTGAAGTAGAATCATTATGAGTGGAAAAACAATTAGCAAGAAACATAAGATACTAGTGGGAGTATTTTGTAGGCCCCCAAAATTTATTAATAACATAGGACAGAGCATTAAAGATGGACCATGTAACGAAGCCAATGTGATAATTGTGAGGGATTTTAATGTTCATATAGCCTGGGACAATCAAATCAATTGACAGGATGAGCTTATAAAATATTTTGTGACAGTTTCCTGGAGAAATATTTTGCAGAACCAGCTAAGGACCAGGCTACCTCAGATCTAATATTGTGTACTGAAACAGGGTAAATCAATAATGTTGTCAGAGAAGATCTTCCGTCAAATAGTGATCATAACACCTTTGAATTCCATGTTAAGTTTCAAAATGACATTCTCCAAACACAAATATCTTAAAGAAAGCCAACTGCACGGATATGAGAACCGACTTAAGTTAATTGGATAAATGGACTTAAAGATATGGCTGTTAAAGAAGAATGAGAAACAGTTAAATGATTCAAAATGTTCAACAAAAGCTCATTCCATTGAAAAATGAAGCTCAGCAACAAAGATCTAACCATTGACTCAAACAAGAAGTTAAAGATTATATCAGATCAAAAGTAGTTTATAGGTATTTTTAATCAAACTGTTCAGAGATGTTACAACACACCTTTGCCATACGTGAAACTTGAACCCGGGCTTCCTGGGTCAAGGAGAACGATATCACTAATGTACTATAAGAAACATAAAGTGGATTTTTTTTTCCAAAAAAAAAAGGAACACTGAGAATTAGGTACGTATTAAAAGTCAAAGAGCCACCAAAATGTTCATAAAAACAGAAAAAGTAAAATATGAAAGTAAACTATCCAGAAATGTAACAATTGATTTTAAGAGCTTTTATAAGTATATAAAAAGGAAGAGAATAGATAAAATAAATGTTAGTCTCTTAGAAACAGAGTCAGGAGAAATTATTATGGGAGATGAGGAAACAGCAGGGGCATTAAATAAATAGTGTTTCTCTTTACAGCAGAAAACATAAGTTTCACTCCAGAAATGGATGGTAACCTATGGGCTAAAATTAGTAAGGAAATTAATCAAATTATTATCAACAGAGAAAAAGAATTAGAGAAAATTAACGATCAAAATCCAATAAATTCCTAGAAACTCTACAGTCTACACTCTGGGGTTCTAAAATAAATCTCAGCAGAGACAGTGGATACATTACCTGTAATTTTCCAAAATTCCTCAGATTCGGGAATGGTCCCAACAGAGTGGAAGTTAGCAAACACTGCGCTATTTTTTCAAGAGAGGAGGAAGAGAAAATAAACAGAAAACTAGAGACCAGCTGTTTATAATTACATTAATGACATATCAAAAGACACAGAGTAATGAATCTAACTTTGCTGATAAATCAAAGCTAGATGGAAAGGTATGCCGTTGAAGTGGAGGAGGAGATACAAAAACGCTGCAAAGAGATATAGACAGATTTAAGTGAGTAGGCAACAAGATTGTAGATGTGTTATAACATAAGGAAAGTTGTTCATTTTGGTCATAAGATTATAAAAGGAGAATCAATTTTAAAAGGTTTCAAATTTCTAAGTGCTGATATTTGAAGAGACAAAGTAAAGTGCTTGTGCAAGGCATGTAAAAAGTTAGCATGCATGTACAGCAAGCAATTAAGGTGGCAAATGGCACATTGGTTTTTATTGCAAGGGGACTGAAGTCCAGAAATAAAGAAGTCTTATTACAATTATATAGAGTTTTGATGAAACTACATTCGGAGTACTATGTGTACTGTTGTTCTCTACATGTAAGATACATTTGCACTGCAGCAGTACAGTGAAGGTTCACTAGATTAACCCTTAGGATTAGGGGATTGCTCTGTGATGACTGTGAGGACTCCCCTATTGATGGCATGAACCTGCTATGAAGACTCTTCCTTCATTGATCTTTCAATCCCAGCCTTGACCAATCCACCCTCATTCCCTTTCGAGCCACCTTACCTGGCACATTGCCCCTTACCTTCATCACACATCCTTGCACCCAAAACAGAACTTCCAACTTGCATCACCTTCTGCCACAGAATCCATGGCAGATGGGAAAGAAAGAGTCAAATCAGACTTAAACTGTGAGCTCTTTTTCTCTCTCATCAAATACTACCAAATCTGCTTAATTTCTCCAGCATTTTCTGTTTTAATTTCAGATGCAATATTTTGTTTTCATTTCAGCATTTAATTCACTGCCACTTATTATTCCTTCCTGTCTACTTGTGCTAGTGTTTACCCATTTTGCTGTTCTATTTTGGTGTTTGGCCTTTCTCTTTCAACTTCTAAATCTCACTTCACCTGAACATGCTCCCCCCAACCACCCTCCAAACGTTTAGGTTAGAGCACCCTCCATAGACCTAGCTTTACAATTGACCAGCATACTCGTCCCATCATGGTCCAAGTGGAACCCATCCTACCAGAATGGCTGTTTTCCTTGAATACTGATGCCAGTACTGCATGAGTCACAATATCTTTCCCAGATTTTCCAATGGCCAGACTGTCATTATTCCCACCTTGAAGTATTGCTGCTCTTCTCTCTGATATGATTTCTGTTTTAATCTTTTGGCTCGTTCATTTTCATTGCTTTCTGTTTTCCTCACAGCGTTTGTTGAAGTGATTGCCAAAACTTGCTTTCACATCCACATCTCCTTTCTCAGTGACTGTGTTTGGATACACTTTAGCCATCTGCTTCAAGATGGTGGCAGAGTAGCAGGGCTGAGCCCAGGGCTCATCTGCTCCCATCTGCTTTCTATTTTTCTTTTCTTCTTTTTACTTATGGTCTTTTTCTCTTTTTTCTTATGTCGTCATTTTCTTTTCTTTAAAGCCTGGAGAATGGCGGGTAAAGGAGACGGCTTCCAGCAGCAATGGCAGCAAAGCCAGGACGAGCCATACACTGCTCAAACCTGGCCCAAGGTCTCCTCGCAAGTGAGGAGCAGGTCCTGAGTTGACCTCCCTGCCAAGATCTGCAGGCTGAGCCAAGGCTCCATGTCCGCAGCTAGGCCCAGGTGCCTGAAGGACTTGGACACAGGCAGCATGTACCAGACCATAGCCCATCTCCCAGGAGAAATTCCTCCTCTTCTTCAGGTGGTAACGGTATCTAGGCTGCATCCATATGAGACTCTGAGGTTTCTTCGACACTAGATGAAGGAGGAGAACCCAGGGTTTCTGACAACCTTTCTGGCTGTTCTGAGGGACCAAGTATGTTTTGCTCCTGCCCCTTTTGCAAGGCAACAGCTTTCACGTGATCCACATGTTTGTTCAGGACACCTCACCTACCCAAACCCTGCATGTCACAGGACCTGACATCGCATCGGCCTCACCTCAGATCCATGCAGAGCCTTTTCATTGGTTTTGACACCAAACTTTGTCCCCTGAAGTAAACTGTCTCTCTCACTTAGAGAAGGCATGTAGTGAACACTGGCATTCCTGTTGCCATTTCACCCTCTTCCCATGGTTTGGGAGTATCAGGTTTAACTTAGTGCTGGGTGCTCTCCTTATCAGCAAATCTGCTGAGGCTATCCCCATAGTTGTGCGGTGTGGCCTTATAATCAAACAGGAACCAGGACAGTTTGGTATCAAGTGAATCTATAGGCTGTCTCTTTAAGCCTTCAACATTTAGACAATGGATGGTATGGAGCTGTCCAAACATGTTGAATGCCATTTGACTTCAGGAAATATTCAAAATCCCTGCTGGTAAATGACGTCCCATTGTTCGTGACCATTACATCCGGGAGTCTATGTATCGCAAACGATGCTTGCAGCTTTTCAATCATCATCCCTAAGTTTAACAAATGAACTCTATGCATGTCCAACCACTTTGAAAGGGCATCCATAATGACCACAAACATTCAACCCATGAAACAACGAACATATTTAATGAGTAACCTAGTCCAGGGTTTACCCAACCACTCCCACAAATGTGGGGAAGCTGCTGGAGGTAATTTTTGTCCTTGTTGGCATGCTAGGCACTGCGCCACCAACACAGCTATGTCAGCAGCCAGTCCTGGTCACTAGACATAATGTCTTGCCAACATTTCCATTTTGGAAACCCGTGGATGACCCTGGTGGAGTTCACCAGTATCTGGTGACAACCTTTACTCAGGACAATTACTGTTGCTCCCCATTGTAATATGCTGTCCATTATGGTGATCTGGTCTCGCCAGTTCCAGAAATTGTGGACGGGAAGGCAGTGGCCTACGGGTATTATTGCTGGACTGTTAATCCAGAGACCCAGGTAATGTTCTGGGGACCCAGCTTCGAATCCTGCCATGGCAGATGATGGAATTTGAATTCAATTAATATCTGGAATTAAGAGTCTAATGATGACCATGAATCCATCATCAATTATTGAAAAAACCCATCTGGTTCACTAATGTCCTTTAGAGAAGGAAACTGCCATCCTTACCTGGTCTGGCCTACATGTGACTCCAGATCCAAAGCAATGTGGTTGACTGTTAACTGGCCTCTGGGCAATTAGGGATGGGCAACAAATGCTGGCCCAGGCAGTGATGCCCACATCTCATGAGTGAATGAAAAAACAGTTCTAGTTGTGACAGCTCTTTTGCTTTTGTTTTAGTTTTGCCAGGACGGGGTCTTTTTGTGTTCACAATTGGATATTGTCAGCAGTGACTGGAAGGATGTTCAGAAAGTTTTAAACAGAACAAACTCTTCCAGTGGCTGTACCACCGGTGGAGTATCTGTCAGTGGGAAGTGGCTCAAGGCATCTACATTTGCCACTTAGCATCCTGGACAGTATTCCAAATTGTACGCCCTGAGAATAAGAGTCCACCGCTGCATTCGATCAGTAGCTATAGGTGGCACAGTCTTGTTTTTTTTAAGTAGCCCTAGCAGGGGATTGTGGTCCATTACAATTACAAATTTACACCCATAAAGATACTGGTGGAACTTTCTTACATTAAAGTTGACCGCCACATCTTCCTTCTCTATCTGGGCATATTTGCGTTTGGCATCAGCCAAAGTCCAGAAAGCATACGCTATTGGGCATTCCTCTCCACTGGGCCACTAGTGAGCCAACCCTACCCTGATACTATACAAGGAGGTATCACAAGAGTACCATGTTGAGATCATAGTTGACCAACACCTTAGATGATGATAGCTGCTTGTTCACTTCCCTAAAGGCCAGTTCTTGACCACGTGACCACTTCCAAGGCTAAATCTTTTTTAAGAGATGGCACAAAGGTGCCAGGATGGAGGCCAGGTTACGTGTGAATTTTCTGTAATAATTCACCAAACCAAGGAAACACCTAAGCTCCAGTACAGACATAGGAGCCGGGGCATCTTTGATTGCCCTCACTTTATCTTCAATGAGTCTTGTCGGCTTGATAGCCCAAGTAGATCACTTGGGGTGCTGAAACACACATTTTTCCTTTCTAAGATGTATGCCCTGGGAGGATACCTGGGAGAAACTTTTAAGCACTATGTCCATGTTCTCCAAGTGCTCTTTATTGGTCTTCTCAGTTATTAGCACATCATCCAGACAAACGGCAACCTGGGATATACTTTGTAAAATGTTCTCCATCATCTGCTAGAAAAGGACACAGGTTGATGATACCTCAAATGGCTCTCCTGTACACTGCTATAAATCCTTATGGATATTAATTACGGCATACTTCTGGGACTCCTCATCTAGTCATCACTGCAGGTACGCATGGCTCATGTCCAGCTTCGTGAAGGTCAGTTGTGTGTACAGGTCCTCTATGCGAGGGATTGGGGTATTTACCCAGTTGCGAGAAGCGGTTTAACATTTTCTTAAAATCCCCACAAAGGCAAACAGAGCCATTGGGCTTCACAATCACTGCAACTGGTGCTGCCCATTCCGCAAACTGTAGTGGTTTGATGATTCCTTCACTTTCCAGCATCTTGATGTCTGCATCTATGTTTACATGTAAGGTAAATGGCATTGGCCAGGCCTTGCAGAAGTGTGGAATTGCTATCTGGTCAATGTGTAATGTGGCCTTGGTTCCTCTGACAATCCCTAAACCTTCTTGAAAAACTTCTGGGTATTTAGTTAGGACTTCACTCAAGCAGCAGTTTTCTAATCAAAAAATATTGAGCCAGTCAAGGTGAATCTTTTTAAACCAATCCCATCCCAACAAGCTTGGGCCCAAACCTTTTACTACAATCAGTGGTAACTGCACCAACTGCTTCTCATAGGGGACCAGAATCAAAGTCGTACCCTTAATCTGTTCCCCAGTGTATATTCTCAGTCTGGCCAAGATCTTCCATAAAATTAAGGGTTGGAGTCCACAGCGAATCTTGTTAAAGACTAGTTCTGCAACCATTGAAACAGCTCTGCCAGTCTTGACCTCCGTGAGAACCACTGACCATTTAACAAACATTTGTTATGATTGATTCTGATTTGGATGTTGCTAAGCAATTTAACTGTTCCAAATCACATGTATGTGGACATTCCAGGGTTTGCACTTTCCTGGATCATGGCCTATGATATCTCTTGTTGACGTCAGGCCTTGTAGGATGGAAAATTACAGACCGATTAGCCTAACCTCGGTAGTGGGTAAGATTTTGGAGTCCATTCTAAAGGATGAGATTTCTGAATATTTGGAAGCGTATGGTAAAATACGGCAAAGTCAGCATGGTTTCATCAAGGGGAGGTCATGCCTGACAAATCTGCTGGAATTCTTTGAGGAAGTAATGAGCAGGGTAGACCAAGGAGAACGAATGGATATTATCTACCTGGACTTCAAGAAGGCCTTTGACAAAGTACCACATAGAAGGCTGCTGAGTATTTAAGGGCCCATGATGTTAGAGGCAAGGTGCTAGCATGGATAAAAGATTGGCTGTCTGGCAGAAAGCAGAGAGGGGAGATAAAAGGGTCTTTCTCAGGACGACAGCAGGTGACAAGTGGTGTTCTACAAGGGTCAGTGTTGGGATAAAAATTTTCACTTTATACATTAATGATCTAGATGAAGGAACTGTAGGCATTCTGGCTAAGTTTGCAGACGATACAAAGCTAGGTGGAGGGACAGGTAGTATTAAGGAGGTGGGGAGGCTTCAGAAGGATTTGGATGTGTTAGGAGAGTGGGCAAAGAAGTGGCAGATGGAGTACAACATGGGAAAGTGTGAGATCATGCACTTTGGTAAGAAGACTAAAAGCATGGACTATTTTCTAAATGGGGAGAAAATTCAGAAGTCTGAAGTGCAAAGAGACTTGGGAGTTCTAGTCCAGGATTCTTTCAAGGTAAACTTGCAGGTTGAGTCAATAGTCAGGAAAGCAAATGCAATATTGGCATTTATTTTGAGAGGACTTGAGGGATGTACTACTGAGGCTTTATAAGGCTCTGGTCAGGCCACATTTGGAGTATTCTGTGCAGTTCTGGGCCCCATGTCTCAGGAAGGATGCACTGGTCCTGGAGTGGATTCAGAGGAGGTTCATGAGAATGGTCCAGGAATGAAAAGCTTAACATATGAGAAATGTTTGAGGACTCTGGGATTATACTCATTGGAGTTTAGAAGGATGAGGGGAGGATGTAATTGAAACTTACAGAACACTCAATGGCCTGGACACAGCAGATGTTGGAAAGATGTTTTCATTTGTAGGAGAGACTAGGACCCAAGGGCACAGCCTTAGAGTAAAGGGAAGACCTATTAGAACGGAGATAAGGAGAAACTTCTTCAGCCAGAGAGTGAGCCAGAGAGTGAATTCTATGGAATTCACTGTCACAGAAGGCTGCGGAGGCCAGGTTATTGAGTATATTTAAGACTGAGATAGATAGGTTCTTGATTATCCAGGGGATCAAGCGTTACAGGGAGAAAGCGGGAGAATGGGGTTGAGGAACCTATTAGCCATGATTGAATAGTAAAGCAGACTCGATGGGCCGAATGGCTTAATTTCTGTTCCTCTGTCTTATGGTCTTATGGTCTTTCCTGTTTTGAATCCACATACATGCAGCAACTACAATGCTTTGCTAGCCCAGATCCTGAAGAACATTTTAGCTATTTGGCCGAAGCTCAGCTTTGTTTTTTGGGTTTTACCGTGGGCTGACCTAGGGTCCGTCTGCTCAGGCTATGTCCTGCGTGAGGCTCTGCAATTGCCTACACTCAAATGGTGCTCCCCAACCTGTTGGACAGGTCCTCTTCTACTGGGATACCCTGTAGCTCATATGCTGCACTTGCCACATTTTCGAATGACAAAGCCAGTTGTAGTGCCAATTCAAAGTCCAGTTGGGCTTCAGCTTTTGCATGACACTTTTGCATGGTTATGTCATTAATCCCACTCTCGTCGTCACTGAAATAACAGCACAGAGGCCAGTATCCTGTCACCAAGTCATCTGTTATTTCCACGTGCACAGTACATGGACTCTGACGTGTTGCTCAGAGCCAATCCCTAGAGTTAAGAGGCTTGAGACTCCTGTATATATCTGTCAGCCAGGGCTTCCTGATTGATCCAGATTTAACAGCCCCGATCAGGGATCTCATACTCAATGGATCCACTTGGCCAACCTCGTTCCAATCGCACTTAGGAAATAACAATAACAAAAACATTTCCAGCCGCAGTTCAATAGTTACATCATGTTTTATACTGGACTCACAACAAGGGTGTTTCAGAAAAGCAGAATGTTGAGCTGGGGAGCATTTCCTCAGCAGGCTTTTTTCCTAATTGACATCCAAAACAACAGCCCAACAAGGTAGTCATTAAACCCAGGTAGCTGATTGCTAAGAAATGAATCCAAGCAATTAGCAGAATTCATGAGATTTCCCAGTTCTAGGTTTAAAAAAAATCTACATGTCAAATTTGGAAACATCCATTAAGTGTCCTCCTAACTTACTCTGTTCCTGTCAAAACATACAAATATCTCTGAACTCTCCTCTTAACAGCATCACCTTGGTTAATGTGCGTGTTTAGATTTACTGTTCTTTCTAAAATGGGATACCAAAAATTATACACAGCACTCTGAACACTGACCTAACCATTGTCTTGGATAAATGTGTCACTACATTGTTATTCTTTATCCTGGTTTATAAATTCCAAAATGTTACCAGACTATTTGCTGCAACAAAAGATGAAAGCCAGTTTTCTCTATTTCCCACAAACTAAGAGATTAATTATTGTAAGCAACCGTTACAAATCACAAAAATGGCAATCCATCTTTATTCTACTGCCTTGCACCTCTCCCATGTGCACAGTAAGTATCTTCTTCAATTGGTAATATGTTATCCACCACACATTATAATGGCCACCAAAGGACTAGACTTCACAAGCATAAAATAGACAGAAGTCTACCATCTGGTACTCACACAACTGAATGCATTTCATTCAGTCACCATATTTGTCAATTCCTTTCTCCATCAAATCCTTCTCTGGCTTCCCTTAAAAGCATATTTTTTTGTTCATGTCAACCACTTCCCATGGTAGCAAGTTCTACATTCTTGATGCTTCCTTAGTTTCATTACATTTTCAAGATACAGGCTGGGTAGGAGACAATTTCTATGCAGTACATAGCTAAGAAATCTATTCATAAGCCATCTTAATTCAATTTAAACACTAACTCTTAAGCAGCAACTTTATTAAACTAATATTGCCAAGTTTAAAAGCTCAAAATGCAGAGCGGAGTGCTAACGAGGTTAATTACAAGGGTCAGTCAGACATAAAGCACCTCAAAACTCAGGGGAGCTGCAAAAATCAAGATCCTTGGCCATAATCCTGCGTATGACCTAAATGACATATGATATTAGCTTTTTGGAAAGTTTTTTTTACATACTGTGTGATCATAGTGAAAATTGATTATCAACCAATATTCAATTTTCATAATTTGACTTTAATACCCATGACTTTCATGGACTGAAAATTATTTTTAAAAAAGGACACCGCTAACTTCAACTGGCTTCTATGATCACCTGACAAACCTAGGTAACCCACATGGGAGATTTTTTAAAAACCTGCTAGTCAAAATTATCATTTTAATCAAGAAGCAGTGAAAATCAATGAAGTGTCACAAAATCTGTAATTCTTGTTTCACTCAAACATGCATGGTCCTTTTCATATATTGAAGATGGAAGGTTACCCGCAGGTAAAATAAAAACAACTGCGGATGCTGGAAACCTGAAACAAAACCAGAAATTGCTGGAGAAACTCAGCTGGTCTGGCAGCATCTGCGGGGAGAGTAACAGAGTTAACATTTCAAGTCCAGTGACCCTTCTTCAGCATTCAGTTTAGAAAAGACAACATAACTAGACTTGAAATATACAAACAAACCAAATGTCAGCAGCTTGCTTTGAGTAGTGAAGTAAGAGAAAGCAACATGGCCTGAACACAACAAAGATACAGTAAGTTCCTCTCATCCCCTCTCTCTCAAATTCAATCTGAGGCATTCGCCAATAAAAGCCAACTTGGAACGATAATAACAATTTACTGTGGACTCCAGGACATCTGCCATTGTGAAAGAAACAGGACAGCAGATAAGGGGTTAGGAGTCAGATTTCATTCTCTTAATTCAGACACTAACACCGTAAACTGTGACTGCCTTTACCTACTTTTCTATAACAAATACATGCCCTCCATCATATTCTTGTAAGCTCATTACCTGTGTTTGTGTGTGCATTTTTCATCACATTTTTGTTTTGGGTAATGAAACTCCACTCTTTCACTCAGGAAAACCTGGGAATTACTTCCTTTATTTTTGATCTGGTTAAGTAAGTTTAACGTAAGTGATACCTAAAGAGTCTAAAAATAAAAACGCACTTACTATGACTGACCCAGAGGTGGTTAAAAAATGCAGGTGCCATTGTAACAATATTTGAGTAGAAATGTAGGTTTAATTGAAAAGTAAGTAAAACTAATTGGGTCGGATGCACATGATGTTAGACAAATTTAAAAATAAAGATTCATGTAGGAGTTAACCATTAAAGATATAATTGTATTAGAAGGAACAGCCAGAAAGGTCCACTTTGAAATTAGGATACCTCTAGGAGGAGACATGGAGACAACAAAAATGTGCTATTACTTAAATTAATAGACTAAACATATAAACAGTAGTTTAATCACCGAAAGGAAGGCCTAGAAGGCAACATTGTAACATCACACCTGGTGTGAAAATAAGATGTTAATTAGAGGAAGAATACATGAAGTATCCAAATGATACAAGATGGCAAAGATCCTCAACTTATGAATATAATTAGAAACCATAATAAGATGACATTCCTAAAGACAGAGAAATGAAACATCTTTACCAACAAATCTTTGACAAAGGATGACTTTTTTAAGTTTTGAAAAAATATGGGCGGAATTAAAAGTATCCATATGATGGTATACAACATCAGAAACAAAGTGACACGGTAAAAGCTCACAACTTCATAAAGGAATCTTCATCAAACAATTTCAGAATAATGTCAAATGGTATGGCATCACATGAAAGTGGGAGGTACGTACAGAAAAGGTTAAAACCACATTTGTAAAGAGGGTGGGATCCAAAAAACATAAAGTAAGGCACTTTAATGAAATTACAGAAGTATGAAGAAACTTCAGATAACACTTTCAACAGATATTTTCTTCCACTGGGAAAAGATGCCTTGCTTGGTTGGGGCCTTCAGGAAAAGCTTTACTTTAAATGTTGATGGATATTCTATTCTTAGATATTGTTAGATATTCTACTCTTAGAAATTCCTAGATATTTCTAGGTATTCTCAGATATTTTTGAATATTTATGAAAAAGATCAAACAGGACTCTGTAGATTTGATATTAAATCTTTTGATAGTATTAGCATAGCTATAAAACTGAAAATGCATTGCTTGTTAATTTCTGTTAATAATTTACTCATTTTACTCTTTTATCTCATTTATAATTTTCAATTACAACTGAAATAACCCCTATTTTCTCTACTCCTTAAGTGAAGAAGTATATATTCTGGAAAGATAAATCTCAGAGCTTTAAAATATATGGTAAATTTACAGCATAGCTAAGGCTTATTTAAATTAAGCAGAGATAGCAAGAACTGCAGATGCTGGAGTCAGAGATAACACGGTTTGGAGCTGGAGGAATATAGCAGGCCAGGCAGCATCAGAGGAGCAGGAAAGTTGGCGTTTCGGGTTGGGACCCTTCTTCAGAAATGGGCAGTGGAGTGCATCTGGAATGAAAAATGCACCAATAACATTCCAAATAATTCACCAATAAAGTCATTGAAGGTTTGTGTTATTGAGTGGTTTACGTCAACAGTTTGGTTGTTCATAGCCAAACATTAAAAGAACAATTCCACAACCTAAATGAACTCTTTGATTGGCCACAAAAAGCGAATTTAGTTATAAATCTGGCTAAGCATGGATTTGCCTAAGCAAAGGTGACTTATTTGGGCCACACTGCAGGACAAGTAACAATAAAGGTATTCTGGATTTCCCTGTTCAGAACAATACATGAAATCATGCATTATGTTGGCATGAATGGATCTTCTTATACGTCTTTCCTCCCACAGTCCAAAGATGTGCAGGCTAGGTGGATTGTAGAGTTCAGTAATGTGTGGATTAGGGGGATGGGTCTGGGTGGGATGCTCTGAGGGTCAGTGTGGACTTGTTGGGCCGAAGGGCCTGGTTCCACACTGTAGGGATTCTATGAACTTCTATGAATAAGTTTTCCTGCATGTCAGCATTGTAAGTGCACCTTTAACAAATCTGTTGAGGAACGGCAAAAATTTGAATGTACGTAAGAGTGTGAAAGTGCCTTTGAAAACCTGAAATCTCTGCTTGTAACAGCACTAGTTTTCACTCTTTCAAAATTTTGAGAAGCTATTCAGGCTGCTGTTGATGCCAATGATATCATTACAGTGCATAAGGAGTGCACCCCTATTCAAAGGAGCTTTTCACAGCCTACATGCACCATTCTAGCAGAAAGTCTGGTCAGGCTGAATCACACTCCAATACCAGCATACCAACTGCAAAATTCTTAAAAACTAAAATAATCACACAAAAGTACTTCTTCCATATACAACAGCTTGCCTTTATATAACACCTTTAACCTAGTAAAGCCTCTCAATAGGTTTCAGAGAAGCATCAAACAAAATTTGACACAGAAGCACAAAAGGAGACATTAGGTCAGATTGCAGAATCGTTAAAACGTGGGAGGCAGCCACCCAGTCCATTGATTTCATTTTTTGCTTTCTAGAAGAACAGTTAAACTTGCTCCACCTCCTTGCACTTTTTTCATAATCTTGCAATTTTATCTTCAGCAGGTTTATTGAATTATTTTATGAAATCTACGACTGAATGTGCCTAACCTCCACCTCAGGTAATACATTCCATATTCTAACCACACTGAGTAAACAAAGGTGTCTCATGATTCTGTTGGTTCTTTTGCCATTAACCTTAAATCCATAGTCTGAACCCCCGCAGAAACTGTTCCTCTACACAATTTTGTATTATCTCCTGTTTTTGTTTCAGGTCCAGGATGGTGGCTCAGCAGTTAGCATAGCTGCCTCATAGCACCAGCAACTCAGGTTCAATTCCAGCCTTGGGCAACTGTCTGTGTGGAGTTTGTACATTCTCCCTGCATCTGGGTGGGTTTCATCCGGGTGTTCCAGTTTCCTCCCACAGTCCAAAGGTGTACTGTTAGGTGGAATGGCCATGCCAAATTGCCCATAGAGTCCAGGGATGTGTCAGCTAGGTGGATTAGCCATGGGAAATGCAGAGTTACAGGTCTGGGTGGGATGCTCTTCGGAGAGTTGGTGTGGACTTGTTGGGCTGAATGGCCTGTTTCTACAGTGTAGGGATTTGATTTGAATAGGGATTCTATGATTTGCAGAATTTTGCTTTTTTATTAGAATTTTTTGAGATGAAGGAAAGAAAATCATACTACACTTCAAACAGGCCAAATATAATTGACTTTGATATTTGAAAGAATCTTTACGTTAAACTTTAGATTATATGCTTAAAAATCAGCATTGAATTAAACTATTTTTTAAAACAATTAGATGAAAATGTTTCATCATAGCCTTCATTTTAAAATTTGAATACCAGATTCTAATTATTGCTTATGCAAACCAGTGAAAGAAAGAATTCAATAGATGGGTTTCAGTGGAATGAGACAGTTTAAGAAAGAGCTTCCCTCTTATTCCCTCAGAGAACAAATAACCCATTCTTGGAACAGAATATTAAGGCTTCTCAAGGGCAACTAGGAATAGGCATTAAATCCTGCCCCAAACAGCGACACTCACATCCCATTAGTGCATTAAAAAAATTACCTTTATATATGCCAATGTACAAAGACCATGCATTGACAGTCAACGTTCATCTTAGAAAACATATTTTTCCTGCACGTTCCTTTTCATAAGGCACCCTGGCACACAGAAGGACATCTATTCATTCTATTAAACAGACAAATACTACCAATGATCAATTTAATGGTCTGACCAAGAAGAACCAGTTATAAACTGTTGTTTCTATTGAATTCTACTAATAGTCATCAGAAAATCTAATCCTATACATTAAAACTTTCCAGCATTTCAGGCACATACAGTAATTGCAATTCTGCTCTACCTTCCCCATCTAGCATTTATCCCACACATTAGTACCTGCACTGGAGGATCCGTTGTTTCTTCTGAAGCTCCATGCCCATTCTATAAAATAAAAAGTCAGAAAATAAATTGTTAACTAAACATAATGTATGAATTTTACATCAATAAACAAAGATTGTAAAAAATGTTTTAACAAGCTGCAGAATAGGTTTTCCATTCAAAATGGAGCAAGGACACTTCTGTGCACAGAACCTGAGAATTATTACATAATTCACGCAAATTTGGTCATAAGTCTAGTTTTAGCTCTCTGTTATCATTTAAATACTCGACCATTCGTGTGTCATCTGATTGATTATCTGACATCAAATGGTGAATGAGGTACATACTTCGACTCAACAATTGGCAACACTAACTTAATGTGTTCCATTCCCATCAAAAACTCAATCTTAGGACTGGACTTCCTCCATTGGCCTGGCAGTTTTCTCAGCCTGAGCCCCATTTAATGTTTCAAAGCACAACATGCAAGCAACCACTAAAACTATCAATTTCTATGTCTCCTCCAACACCCACTTGTAATACCCATCTCATGACCACTGCTGCTAATTCATGCTTAGGTTTCTTCCTCACATAAAGTGCAACTCGACCACAACTCTACTATATGCACTTTACCCTGTTTTACTGATTCCTGGTCCTCCAAAACACTAATTTTCAAATTCCTGTACTCATCTATAAATCTTGTAATGATCTTGTCCTTTCCAACATTTGTAACAAGATTCATCTCCATGTTCCATTGCACCCTCCTTGTTCCTGATATTGCATGCTTTGCATTCCCCAATTTGCCAACTCCATCTACACAACAAAATATCCAACTGTATTAGCTCCACACTTTGGGGTTTTTTTTTCAAAATTCCTCTATGCACTTCGATTGCCTCCCTCCAAAATAATTTAGATGTTAGTTAACTCCATGCTTTAAGATTATAAATGTAGTTTTTAAAATAAAAAACAAGCATGGGATGTAGGTGTCATTGGCAAAGCTAGCACTTATTAGCCATCCATAATTCATCTCAAAGATGCTCATGAATCTTTTGAACCTTCTGATTGCCGCAGTCTATTTGGTGCAGGTACGCTATTAGGTATGGAGCTCCAGGATTTTGATCCAGCGACAGCGAATAAATGACAATGTAGTTCCAAATCAGGACATTGTGAGACTTGCACCGCAGTAACTCACTAAGCTTTCTTTGACAAACTTGTGACCTCTACTGCCTAAGACAGCAAGGGCATAGATGCTTAGAAACATCACCTTCAAATTCCTCTCTGAATTATAAACCATAGGCAATAAATGCTGACCTTGACAGGGACTACCGCATCTTATAAACAATAAAAATATCCTGTGTCCAAAAATATGAACAATACTATGCTTTTATACGGTGCTTTTGAAGGGATAGAAGTATGGTTTGTGGCAATATTATTACTATTCTGCTCTGAAAGCAAGAAGGCAACAATTATTGATCAAGCAACTTGCAGATTTAGTCACCAGGAGACAGATTTTAATATATATCAGATTTTAATAGGCAACTGGGCCCCAGTCACAGGCATGCAACACACTACATAATTCATAGTTTTGCACCATGATATTTTATTTCTTCTGCACAGGACAGCACAAAAGTCTTTGAAACTGCTGTCAAATAGTGGCAGATAAATAAACTAAGCCTTGATAAACTTTTCCTTTATTTTCTATGTGAGGAACAGTTCTCTATCTCCTCAGCTCCTGCCAACAAAAGCATAGGGAAATTCCTCACCTGGGCACATTCTATGTTTTTAAATGACATCAAATCATATTGCAAAGATTGTCTCAGTAATATTCAAGCTCATTGCTAGATGTTAATAGATACCAAAATAATTAAATATTGGCAGCTACTTCAATAATGAAATTCACTGCAACGTATCTAGTTCACCACAACAAATTTAATATCGCTAGCTGATTTGTTAGGCTGTGCAGGAAGTGTAAAGTATTATAGTGAAGAAAAATTAGAAAAAAGAGAAAGCAGTTCCAACATTTACAAAACGAGAGAGAAAAATCATAATTCAAGGCAGCTTAAAGAAGCTTCCAACGTAGAGGATATTACCTAATTTCAAAGCTAACTAAAAGCAGCCTTTTCATTTCAAAGCAAGTTTTACAGCAAAGAGAGACTATCTTTCATAATCTAAATGAATATCAATATATAAAAAACTGTGGATGGCTGTTAGCTACAAGTTTAATATAACTCTCTAAATTTCTGAACTCATCTGAGCGATTGTTGACTCATTTCAGAGAGGAAACGGAAAGGACAGAAGGTTGCGTGTCCATCAAAACAGGCACATTTCTCATTAATCAGTTCAGAGCTACATTGGTGTATGCATGGTAACGTGCACTTTCTCTTGGTCTGGGTGCAAGATTTAGAAGTGCCAACAAAGCAAAGTTTTAAAAAACAAATCTGAAAGACCAAACCATGGCTCGAAGTCCCTAGATATTAAACTGTCATGGCTCCCAAATTTCAGCAAGATGAAATATATTTTAGTAATAACTTTGACATAAAAATTCTGTGGTAATAAAATACAAAGCGTTGAGACTATACTGATGTATAAGGTATATCCCAAGAGTTCACAGTAAGCTGAATAAAGAAAATATATGTTAATTCGCTTACCATTCTTTTGGTTAGATAAAATGGCACCTATTTGGTCTGAGTTGCAAGTCTTTTAGTTTGGTTTGAGCTGAATCACTACCTTGGATTTGGCTAACACCTGAAAGATTTTCAAGCTTGAATGTAATTGGCGGGTCTTTATGCTGGCTCACACCTAATGTCAGTGTAATCTGCAGGAAGTGCACCCAATTGCAGCTCCTCACAGGCCGCATGGATTGGTTGGAGGAGCAATTGGATGCACTTAGGAGCATGAGGGTGGCGGAAAGCGTCATAGACAGTAGTTTTAGAGATGTGGTGACACCCAAGGTGCAGGCATATAGATGGGTGACCGCTAGAAGGGGCAAGCAGCCGGTGCAGGAATCCTCTGTGGTCAACTTCTATGGTTTAAAGGTGATGGACAAGGCAAGTTTTTTACACAGAGGGTGGTGGGTGCCTGGAACCCGCTGCCGGGGTAGGTAGTGGAGGAAGATACGATAGTGACTTTTAAAGGGCGTCTTGACAAATACATGAATAACATGAGAATAGAGAGACACGATTCCCGGAAGGGTAGGGGGTTTTAGTTGTGATGGGCAGCATGTTGGTGCAGGCTTGGAGGGCCAAAGGGCCTGTTCCCATGCTGCAACTTTCTTTGTTCTTTTTGTTGTTCTAATGAAGACTCAGCATTCAGCTATGGTTAGAATCAACATCTGGGATCCAAAGCAAGGGGTGTGTGACACTGTCAGTGTGACAACGAAGATGGCGGAAGGCATATCAGTGAACTGAGCCTTTTTGCTGAAGTAAATGTTGCAATATGGATTTAAAGTCTGGACATCTACCTCCAAGAACTTTCCCTTAGCAGGTTATGTAAATTTTACATTCAAAAATGTTGTGTGAAGCCTGCAAGCATTCAAGGAGAAAGGAAACAAAGCACCACTTTTGATTCCTTATTACAGAGCTGCCCTTTACTGCCAGCACACGTTAGGACCATCCATATGTATAACCCACATGTCCCTATTGTGAATGTGCTGAAATTTCTTGTCAGCTATTTGACGTGACTGGAAACAGCAATGAAGTCAACACCCTGTTCGGGATATGGATTTGCATGCAGCAGGTGAAGGTGTAAGGGAGGTATCCCCCACGCTTCTTCCTGCTGTGGTACTGGAGAAAGTCTTGGATACTTAACGCACATGGAACAGTCCAGAGTCCTGTGGCAGACCTGGAATGTGGTAGCCAACTGCAAAGCAATCTTCCAGGGCAACTGTAAATATGAAAGGCCACCAGATTTTAAAAGAGCTGTAGGCAGATGAACTGCTGCAAGCTGTGTGATGGATCAGGCTACCTCTACAAGGCCTGAGCAAAAGCAATCTTCCATTACATATAGGTGGCAAAAACCAAGGTGGGCCACAAGGAAGAGTTGGACCAAAACTCGGCCCTAAGCTTCTTCCTGTCCAGACAGAGTAAATTGAAGAAGAGGAGTCAGTAGCAGAACAACCAAGAGGTAGGGAAGAAGATGCGAAGGATCTTTGGTGACTTTCTGCAGTGCATCTTGTAGATAGTACTCACTGTTGTTACTGAGTGTTGGCAGTGGAGAGATTGGATGCTTGTGGATGTGGCACCAAGCAAGTAGGCTACTTTGTCCTAAATGGTGTCAAGCTTCTTGAGTATTGTTGGAGCTACATTCAACTAGGCAAGTGGGGAGTCTTCCAAAACAGTCTTGACTTTTGCCTTGTCGATGGTGGGCAGACTTTCTAGGGAGTCAGGAGGTAAGTTACTCACAGGAGTGTTCCTAGCTTCTAACCTTGCTCTTGTAGTCACCCTTTTTATATGGCGAGTCCAGTTGAGTTTCTGGTCAATGGTAACCCAATGGTGCTGAACATTACATAATCATTGATGAACATCCCCACTTCTGACCTTTTGATGGAGGGAAGGTCATTGAAGATGACTAGTCCCAGGACACTACCCTGAAGAATTCGTGCAGAGATGTCCTGGAGCTGAGATAACTAACCTCCAACCACAACCATCTTCTTATATGCCAAGTATGACACCTACCAGTGGAGAGTTTGCCCCTTGATTCCCATTGATTCCAGTTTTGCTAGGGTCCTTGATGCCACATTTAGTTGCATGCAGTCTTGATGTCAAGGGCTATCACTCTCACCTCACCTCTGGGATTCAGTACTTTTGTACATATTTAAACCAAAGCCATAACGAGGTCAGAGCTGAATAGTCCTGGCAGAACTCAAACTGGGCATCAGTGAGCAAGTTATTGCTGAGCAGGTGTGGCTTGACAGCATTGTTGATGACACCTTTCCACCTTTCCTGATGATCAAGAGTAGAGTGTTGCGGGGTTTGATACCAGTGTTGTAACTGCACTGGAACAGCTTGGCTAGGGGAGCAGCAAGTTCGGGAGGACAAGTCTTCAGCACTATTGCTGGAATGTTGACAGAGCCCATAGCCTTTGCAGTATCCAGTGCCTCCAACCATTTCTTGATATCATGTGGAGTGAATCACAGTGACTGAAGATTGGCATCTATGATGCTGGGGACCGCTGGGGGAGGGAGAGATGATCCACTTGGCACTTAGAATCATAGAATCTTACAGTACAGAAGGAGGCCACTGACCCATTCGGTCTATACTGGCTCGCAAAAGTACTACCCAGCTAGTCCCATACTCCATCCCTAACTCCGTAACCCTCTAAATTATAAGATCTCACAACTCCAAGATTGCTGTGAATGCCTCAGCCTTATCTCTTGCGTTGATGTGCTGGGCTCTTCCATCATTGAGGATGGGGCTATTTGTGGCGTTTCTCCCTCCAATGAGTTATTTAATTTTCCACTACCATTCATGACTGGGTGTGGCAGGACTGCAGAGCTTAGCTCTAATCCATTTGTTGTGATATAGCTTAACTCTGTCTATCACTTGCTGTTTATATTGTTTGGCACGCAAGCAGTCCTGTTTATAGCCTCACCAGGTTGACACCTCATTTTTAGGTATGCCTGGTGCTGCTCCTGGCATGCTCTCCTGTATTCTCCATTGAATCAGGGTTGATCCCCTGGCTTGATGGTAATAATTGATTTGGGGATATATCAGGCCACGAGGTTGCAGACTGTGCTGGAATACAATTCTGCTGCTGTCGATAGGCCACAGTGCCTCATAGATGTCCAGTCTTGAGTTTCTAGATCTGTTCAAAGTCATTTTGCACATTGACAGTGCCAGACAACATGATGAAGGATGTTCTGAATATGAAGGCAGGCTGTGCAGTGGTCACTCTAACTGATACGGTCATAGACAGATGCACCTGCAGACGGTAGATTGGCAAGAATGAGGTAAAGTATGTTGTTTCCCTCTTGTTGGTTCCCTCACCACCAGCCACTGCCTTGATGGCAAGGGTAATCACTCTCATCTCAGCTCTGCAGTTCAACTACCTTGCCCATGCTTGGACCTGGAGTGCGGACAGATGCTAAATGCCCGGTGGAACACAAAGTAAGTGTTAGTGGGCAGGTTACTTCTGAGCAGCAATAAATAGACAACACTGTCATTGAACCTCGGTCCATCACTTTGCTGATGATCAAGAGCAGAATGATTGATTGGTAATTGGGTGGGTTGGATTTATCCTGCCTTCTGTTTATCCACCACAGCTAATGTATGAAGTGCAAAGCATGAGAAAGGGGTGGCAGTGGTTTTTTTTTTTAAAATTCATTAACAGGATGACAGCATCGCCAGCTAGGCAGCATTTATTGCCCATCCCTAATTGCCCAGAGGGCAGTTCAGAGTCAACTGCATTTCTGTGGGTCTGGAGTCACATGTAGGCCAGACCAGGTAAGGATGGCAGTTTCCTTCCCTAAAGGACTTTATTGAACCAGATGGGTTTTTCCAACAATGGACTTATGGTTATTGTTACATTCTAAATTCTAGATATTTTTACTGAATTCAAATTCCAACATCTGCTTTGGTGGGATTCAAACCCGGGTCCCCAGAACATTATCTGGGTCTCTGGATTGACAGTCCAGCAATAATACCACTAGGCCATCGCCTCCCCTTGAGTGACTGACACAAATCAGAGACTACGTCTGAGGCCATCATTGGCCTCGGCCCAAAGACATCTGCCCTGCCTAATAAAACCTGACACAAATGGGGAAACAGCAGAAACTGGCATTTTGAAATGCTGATTTTGTGACCCAAGAAGGCAATTCAAAGGATTGGCCAGCATGGGGTGTTCAATGTTTTCACTGCGGCCATTTCCAGTAATTTGACAACTCAAGATCACCTCTTAAAAGTAAGTGAGAGAGATCACCTTCAGAACAAAACAGAGTCCAGCAGATTGACTAAGAAGAAAAAGAAGACATGGAAATTGCACACCTCCTAGTCAAGTGAATATTGCTGACCTTAGAAGGAGATGATAATTGTCACTTCCTCCTATGATTATGCTAGTTCATGTGACTTAAAGTGTTCATAAAAAAACACTGTGTGTGGCTATTGAAAACATGATGTATGTACAGTATTTTCAGTGGTACAAGGTGATCACAATCAGCTTTCATTCAACAAACAAAGTGAATCTGATAAGACTGTACAAGACTAAAGAACAGCATACTTTACAGGTGCAAAGTGGTCTTCAGCCATACTTTGAGTTTGTCTTATATAGGACAACCCTGAAAGTTTTTCAATTCTTTTCTCATGTCCGAGACAAAGACTTTCAGAAAGTCAATGTTAAATTTTCTGCATATTGTCTTTCCATCCAGAATGCTTTGCAGTAACTACAGGAGTGGTGTCACCAATCTGAACCTTAAATCTTCCAGTGCAGGCTGCAACCTCTGAAGATTATTCACAGCCCTTAAGTTTCTTGAAGAAATTAATTTATGCTCTGCAGTCCTCCTGGTGATTTATTCCTTTTTTTGTCCTAAACTTGAGAACATGGCACAATAACATCAAGATGCTATTATGCCACTCCTGTAGCTGTCTGATGATACCTTTCAGCTCTTCTTCAATGGTGCAACTTCACTATCCTGAGGTATTTCATTGTCAGAGCATCTCTTCAGTGGAATATATCATGAAAGAGACAAGACTAATCAGTGTCCAGTCAAATGAAACTGTTATCCTCTCGATGAGCACCAACCTGTCCTCATCTTGATGTGGCAGCCTACTTACAACCAGCCCTTTCAGTACTGAAAGGTTTCAGACAATGAATCCTATTGTTCAGCAGCTAAAAGTACAGGTCCCAGCCCGCCTTCAGGCCATCACCCTTCCATGCCAATTTGAAAGACCAGAATTTCAAAATACACTGTAAAATACAATTTCATGAATTCCAAAAGAAACCTCTTTACAACACTCACACCAGACAGAAAATTCCTCTCTCTGTCATATTTCGTTAAATTCAACCGTAACCTCAATTCCCAGGAAATTAGAATCAGATAGCATATTCCTTGAGTCTTCACATAACGGAGTTTAGACTTTCTCAGCTTCAGATCAGCCCTTTAGGGTTTTAACCAAGCATATCTGTTATGGAACTTGTAAACTAAACTCCTTACATTGAGGTGAGGGGAGGTGATGGCTTGGTGGTTTAATTGTTGGACTGTTAATGCAGAGATCCAGAGAATGTTCTGGGGAACCCAGGTTCAAATACCACCATGTCAAGTAGGATTTTAAATTAGATTAAAAATCTGGAATTAAGAGTCTCAGCATGACTGTGAACCCATTGTCAATTGTCAGGAAAACCCATCTGGTTCACTAATGTCCTTTTGGGAAGGAAACTACTATCGTCTCCTGGTCTGGCTTACACGTTACTCCAGATCCACAGCAATCTGGTTGATTCCTAACTGCCTTCTGGGATGCATGATAAATGCTGCTTTAGCCAGTGACTCCCTCATCCCGTGAATGAATATAAAAAAAGGTGGGTATAAAACAAGGTGGGCTATGTCTCAATAGTTCTAACCTATTGCCCTTTCTCAAGCTCAATTGTGTTACATATTCACCTTCAATCAAGACTTCTGAAAAACTGCCAAACTGAAACCCAAAGCTTTTCCAAATCTATGGGTGTTTCCTCTAATAAAAAAGATACAATTTCTGGCCTTCCAAATTCGAAAGCTTAATGTACAACTCTATATCAATCAATGAAAACAAAAACCCATTACACGTCAAAAACGCACTCTCTCTGTTATTTGCCAAATACTGCAGATGCTGGAAATATGGAATAAAAACAAAACGCTGGAGAAACTCAGTAGGTCTGGCAGCATCTATGGAGACACAGGATTAAGGTGGTTAACTTGCAAGTTGATCATTAACCCTTCCAAACAACCAAACTAAAACCCACATCTACTAGCCCAAATCCAAACTCTAAAGTAAATGATATTAAAATATAAATAAATCAAACACCTTTACATCATATTCCTTAAAATTATCTTGCTCTACAGGACTAAAAATGATTTCAATCAGGAAAAATCACATCAGAATCTCTCAGATTCTCACTGGTTTATGAATTCTCCCATTATTGCAAATATATGCTAATAGAAACGGATCTTGTGGTGCAGTGGTAATATCCCTAACTCTGAGTCAGGAGTCCTGGGTTCCAATCACACCTACTCCAGAGGTACAAGTCAATTAGAAATATGTGCTTAGGGAAGAGAGTGTGAAAATGTATAGTTCTAGAAAGGGGAATGATTGGATTCCCAGTTGAGGAAATGAGGGTCTAAGGAGTTAAACACTGACATTTCTATGGAGATGAAAGCTATGGCAACTGGTCTTGAGCAGGCAGTTCAGAGCACAGAATTCATATAAACTGTTTGGCAGCAAGAAGAAAATACATCTCCAGTCTTGGTGAAGCAACGTGCAACTGAGCTGAAAGGGGCTGAATTGTAAAAGTGGTTTGAATTACTTAGGCATGCTGACAAGTTGGGTACTTGTCTCAGAGGACCAGACTGTGAACCAGTGAATTGATTGGTCAGTTTAAAAGGCATTCTGGAAAGCTATGCCATCAGAACAGTCATAATCCAAACAAAAAAGGATTTATAGAAATCTGAATGATCAGTATTAATTCTATGCTGGAATCTTAGATAGGGCTATCAGCAGAAACCACTGTAGAACCAAAATCATGAAGAACTACTGAGGGATCCTATGTGCAAGGGGTCAAGTTGGAAAGACTGGGGTTGAAAGTGATGCTGCATTTGCGCAGGATATGATGCAAGTGCTTGAAATTAACTATATCTTTGATCTATCAACTATTTAAAGTGAAATTTAACTTCTTATTCAAAATATCATTACCTGTTAAGTCATATTTCAATTATGTTGATTTTAGTTGATTTGTTACAGTAAAAGGTTTAAAGAAAGTGAAATCTTGCCCACTGATTTTTGATCTGTCAGAGCTGTGGGGATTTCTTTCATTGAAAAACTAACAGTCTCAAAAGATGCCAGAACCTCCAACTAAATAAGAAGAATGAAACTTTCAATCTCAGCATAAATTCAAATTCCTAGCCACCCATTCCAGCCCACTTTCTAGAAACAAACTAAACCATAATGTTCACAATTTTGATGACATATTTGAACCCATATTTGGCATCCAAGCTCATATCCAAGCCATCATTCTGCTTTAATTCAACTGTTGTTAAAACCCTTATCCATCCCTTTGTAATCTCTAGACTTGACTATACCAATGCAATCCTAGTCAACATTCTATCTTTCAACCTGCAGAATATTTATCTCAGACTCTGCCAGTCATATCTTCATGACATGCAGTGGCTCACAGCTAAACCAAGTCTCAATTTTAAAATTCTCCTCATTTTCAAACCTCTCTGATTCTAAAGACACCAGTTCCAGATTGATGTGGCTTAATGGCTAATTTTTAAGCATAATCTGTATACTATACCACTATGTTTTCAGAACACTTCGCTCTGAATCACAAAGTCCAGGTCACAACCCAGGACTTGATACAACAATCAAGATTGACACATCTGCAGGACGATTGGACTATTGCACTGTCAGATGTGCCATCCTTCAGATGTGATATTATTCTAATGTCCCATCTGCGTGTTTGGGTGAATGTAAAATACCCATGGTGTTTCTGACTAATATTTATCCCTCAATCAACATCAAAAAGACCAACATTCTAACTTCAAAATATATTGTCATTCCTTCAGGGTTGCTAGGTCAAAATCTTGGAATACCTGCCCTAACAGCATTGTGGTAATATATGCACCAAATGGATTGCTGCAGTTCGTGAAGACAGCTCACCACTAACTACTTAGAGGTAGCTAGGGTTAGGCAATTAATTTTGGTCCATTAATTTTGTAACAGTGGAAATAGTCTGTCTTGTGAATGGTGTGGGTGCATGGTTGGCAACTCATCTTGTGGTCAATTATGGGAACAAAGTTGTGCACAGTATGTTCATCTCAAACATCTACCAGAAAGAGGAATGGAACCAGTAAAAAGGAAATAGAGTTTGTAGCAAGGACCAAAGACAATGGTTTTAGTCCTCCTATTGTTTAATCGGAGGACATTTCTGCTCAACTAGCACTAGAATCTGGACAAGTAATGTAACAATTTAGGGAGACGGTAGTGAGCTGCATATTGTTAATGATCACATGGAAACTAATGTTCTATTTTTGAACAATGTTGCCCAAAGGGCAGAATATAGATTTGAAGTATCCTTCAGATACAAAGGTAACTGCATATTAGTGAAAAGGAAAGCTATTGTAAGTGATAATCTGTCTACAACTAGATAGATAAGAATGAACCAGAAGACAGCAGTTCCACTGAGCTTCTCAGCAGTGCATTGATGTTCAAGATTCATGTAATCAACAATGCCAAAGGCTTCAGGCAGCTCACAGAAAAAAGATAGAGGATATTTTTATGACAGGTTGCCAAAGATGACACCTTTAATAAGAACAGTTTTGTTACCATGTCGGGGTGGTAGCTTTGCTGGGTGGATTCAAACATGAAGTTCCGGAAAATATACTTGCAGGTTTGGGAAGTGACAACACATTCAAGGAATTTAAAAGGAAAAGGAAATTGGATTTTTTTTCCATTTTTGGGATATGGGCATTACTGGCTCAGCTAACATGCATTGTCAATTCCTGAGTCGGACTCAAGGAAGTAATGGTCTTCTTGAACTGCTGCAGATAACTTGCTGTCTGTAGATCCACAATGATGTTGGGAATGGGGGTGTTCCAGGAGTGAACGCCCAGCAGTGAAGGAACTGTGATGTAGTCCGAAGTCAGGATTGAGACTGGCTTGGAGAAGAACTTGCAGATGGTAGTCAGCCCATGTATCTGCTGCCTTGCCCTTCTAGATGTTCATAGCCAGGGGTTTGGAGGGTACTGTCCATGAAACACTTGTGAATTTATACAGTGTACTTTGTAGATGGGCACACTGCCGTCATGGAGCATTGGTGATTGAAGGAGTGAATGTTTCTAGATGTGGTTTAATTGGGCTGCTGGGTTCTGGATGGTGTCTAGCTTCTAAAGTATTGGAGCTGAACTCATTCAAGAACTTGAAAGTAATCCAGTCAGACTCCTAACTTGTGTCTTATGTATGGTGGACAGATTTTGGGGAGTCAGAAGGTGAGTTACTCACTGCAGATTCCTAACTTCTGACCTGGACTTGTAGCCACTGTATTTATTTGGCTATGCCAGTTCAATTTCCGGATAATGGTGACCTCCATGGGAGTTTCAGTGATGGAAATGACATTGAATGTCATGGGCTGAAGGTTAAGCTCACTCTTGCTAGATCTGGTCATTCCCTGGCACTTGTTCGATGTGAATTTCACTTGTCACTTGTCAGTTCAAACTTGGATATTGTCCAGATCCTGCTGCATTTGAATGTGGACTGCTTCATTCTCTGAGGGAGCTTCCCACATCTGATCTTATAATGAAGATGTCATCGATGAAGCAGCTGAAGACAATTAGGCCTCAGACATTACCCTCAGAATTCCCAAAAAGATATCCTGGAACAAAGATGACTGGCCTCCGACAATCTTCCTTTGCCTCAGGTATGATTCTCCCTGATTCCCACTGACATCAGTTTTGCTAGGGGTCCTTGATGCCACATTTGGTCAAATGCAGCTTTGATGTCTTTGTTAACCGAAGGCTGTTGTGAAGTCAGGAGCTGAGTGGCCCTGGTGGAACCCAAGCTGAGGGTAGACAGCAGGTTCTTGCTAAGGAAGTGCAACCTGATAACACTATAATGACCCTTTTCATCATTTTACTGATAATCAAGAGAAGAATGATGAGAACATAACCAATTTAATTGGATTTACCCTGCTTTGTATGTACAGAATGGACCTGAACAATTTTCCACATTGTCAGGTAGATGCCAGTGTTGCAGCTGTCCTAGAACCATTTGTCTTGGTGCACAGCAAATTCTGCAGCACATAGCTTCAGTACTATTGCCAGAACATTGGCAGGGCCTATGCAGTGTGCAGGGCCTTCGACAGTTTCTTGATATAGTACCTGGCACTTTTGACTGAGCACTGTTGCAAATGCTTCAGCGTTATCTTTTGTACTGACATGCTAGGCTCCTTCATCATTTGACAATGGGGATAGTTTTGGAGCTCCTCCTTCAGTGAGGTGTTTAAATGCCCAGTGCCACTCATGACTGGATGTGGCAGAATTGCAAAGGTTAGATCGGATCCATTGGTTGGATTGCTTAACTCTGAATATTATTTTCACTTTGGCTCCAAATAGTCCTGTTGTGTAGCTTCACCAGATTGACATCCCATTTTTAGGTACATCTGCCGCTGCTCCTTGCACATCCTCCTGCATTCTTCATTGAACTAGGGTTGATCCCCTGGCTTGATGGAAATGGTAAAGTGGAGGATTTCCCAAATTACAAGGTTGCAGTTGTGTTTGAGTACAATTCTGCTGCTGATGATGGCCTGCAGCAATCTTGCGTTGGCATGGTAAAGTGCAAGAACTCTAAGTTCAAAGATTGTGTTTTTGAGGAGAATCAAAGACTTATCAGGTGGAACGTTGTTTTGCAGTTATGCAATCTTAATTTGTACCTGAACATTTCAACTGGATAGTTCACACTCTTGAGTCAAGAGCTTATCCAAAATAGTAGGTGCCTGAGATCAATAGATACCAAAACAAGAACTATTTATTGTAACAAATTCTAGAGAATTTGATGGATTAGATCTCCAATGGAATTGCAGATGACCTTCTCCCCCACTGATTTCCAATTAAACTATTTTAAACAAACAGTTGTTTTTCAAGAATTATATTTCTGGAGCATGTTGTTAATATGCATGTTCAACTGTCAAATGTTGTTATCAGTTTTAATACTTGGTCTTTTTTCTTAATAAAATGTTAATGAAGTAATAGATTAGCAAGCCATAAAACCTTAATTTTGCTCCGTGTCAGCCCGATTTTGATTTATAAGTGAACCGTAATGTTTTATCCATCAGTAGCTTTTACAATAGTACTGCCCCAGATCCAATTTCCTCCCTCAGGAAATGTTGCTTCAATTTCAATGTGTTTCTTTCTACTTTCTTTCAATATCCCGTTGTTCATCTTTTAAACCCTGTTTCTCAAGTACAGAAGGATGCAATAAAATCATACTAGCACATTATCTAGCAGTTCCGCTCTAGATGCAACTCTGTTCCTTTCTTGCCCACTGTATACACAATTCCTTTTCACCGCTCTCCCAATCTCAGGTTTTCATTCTGCGTTATGTCTCCACGAAGCATGTGGCAAATCATTACTGTGGTTAGAAAGGGAAAATTATGGAAGGCGAATCCATTTGGTAGCTGCGGGTGCAAGGTCATACATGCGTTAAATAAAGTGTTCATAATATCATTAGGGCCATACTCCTTTTCGAGTCACTTTCATCAGCAGCTGCTGCAATATGCGGCATAATTCATTTCACTATTTTCTAAATAAAAGACAATTTTGGCAAAAAAATATCCGTAAAGATATAAAGGTATGCGCTCATTTTTGCATTAGTTAATATTTTTGAAGTTAGCAGAATCCTAAGTCGGAGGTTAGATACCACACGCAATCACTGAACAAAGAAGTCGCGGTGACACAAAGCACGCAACTGCCAAGCACTGATATTTTTTCCCCCAAAAAATAGTCAAAATTGCAACCACAATGTGGCAACATAACCAACATTTGCAATGCCTAAGGTAACTGAATTGTTATCCTGCCGCCTCGATCCTCTGCAGATACTGTTTCGATAAATTTCAACGGCGCCCCAAACAGCAATTTTGCTACATTTGACAATGATTTTAGTACACTCCCCCGCCCTCCATTGGAAAGTATGAGCGATCGGAGAAGCCCACCTTGGACCTTTCAACTTCTGAGGAATTTCCCCAAGCGCTGGAGCTTCTCAAGTCAGCTCACTATATCCCAAACAGCAAGAGCTGGTTTAACAGCATCGCTTTCCCTTGTGAATGACATTTCCCTCTCAGCTGAGTTTATACTCCCGCTAGTCTGGTTATGACTTGTTGGAAATATTTACCTCGGTCTCTAGGTGAACCAGGTCCACTTTGGGCCAAGGACCAGCTAACTGTGCCAACGGCATCCTGCAACCGACTGAGGAAACGGGACAAGAGGCAAAGCCCTGTCAGTGCGGATGTTTCCGGAGAGAGTTGCCCGCTGTCGCTGAGCTCTGCCCAGGTAGGTGAGAGATAACTGCACACAGTACTGGCTCCTTTCTGATTACTTTATACCGCTGGGTGAAGTGATACCAAGACCCCACTTTTCTCTCCCTCTTTTCCTTTCCCTTCGCGCGGGTTCCGATCGTTAACTGCTGCTCAGCTCGAGCTCTCTCGCGCCTGCCACTCACCACCCTCACGCGTTTACGTCATCACGTCGGGCGACGTCCATACGTGTGGCTGTGGCATGGCACGAAATGGCGGGGCATGGACGAGGTTCTAATGGCAATTTCAAAAAGGGTCAGGCAATGTCGATGGGTGCCACCGTAAAGTGTTACACCTCAGAAGGACACCAACGGGCGCGTCATATTTGTACGGATTCTACGAAGGACAGTCTCAATTAGTCCCGCACAGGATATGGGTGGGAACCAGAAAATTGGCAGTCGCCACTGATGTTCATTTCGGGAGCAAGTGCATGATGGGCCAAATGGCCTTTTCCTGTGCTGTTACACTTATGTGAAGTATTCGCCCGGTCTTTCTTCGCGTCCAATTGTTTTATATGTGGAATATTTTTTCGAAGTGGTGTGTTTCAAATTTTAACCGGAAGAAATGTATCCTCATTTTCTCTCTGGCTTAGTGGCCAGTTATTTGAAATCTATGACCTCTGGTTCTTTCCTCTCTGCCTAAGGAAGTTTTTTTTTTCTGTACTTGCTCCTCTAAAATGGCTAATGTTAATGAATAGCTCTATTCGATTTCCCCTTCTCCACTTTAAGAACAGTAACAACAATAGCTTATGTGTATATAATGCATCTAATGTAATTAAGTGCACAAGTGTATTATAAAACTATATATGTCCTCAACTTTATAGACGGCAGAATGTGGGAGGGTAGTATGGAGTGCAATGGAAGACTTGAATCTAGAAGTAAATAGATATGAGGCCACACCTGGAGTACTGTGTGCAATTTTGATCTCCTTACTTGAGAAGAGATATACTAGCACTGGAGGGGGTGCAGAGGAGATTCACTCGGTTGATTCCAGAGTTGAGAGGGTTGGATTATGAGGAGAGACTGAGTAGACTGGGATTATACTCATTGGAATTCAGAAAAATGAGGGGAGATCCTATAGAAACGTATAAGATTATGAAGGAAATAGATAAGTTGGAGGCAGGGAGGTTGTTTCCGCTAGCAGGTGAAACTAGGACTAGAGGGCATCGCCTCAACATAAAGGGAAGCAGATGTAGGACTGAGATCAGGAGGAACTTCTTCACCCAAAGGGTTGTGAATCTGTGGAATTCCCTGCCCAGTGAAGTGGTTGAAGCTACCTCGCTGAATGTTTTTAAGGCAAGGCTGGATAAATTTTTGAACAGTAAAGGAATTAAGGGTTATGGTGAGTGGGCGGGTAAGCGGAGCTGAGTCTCAAGAAGATCAGCCAAGATCTTATTAAATGGCGGGGCAGGCTCGAGGGGCCAGATGGCCTACTCCTGCTCCTAGTTCTTATGTTCTTATGAATGAGAGTTTCAGAAGCAGATCAGCTAAGGTAGGGACAAACTTGGGTAATGTCACGGAATTAGAATTAAACAGTTTTAGAGATCATAGGAATGAGGTCAGAAGTACATCTCAGGATTGAACGTGACACCAAGGTAAGCAACAGACTGCCCGATTCTCAGAAAATTGTTAGCAAGAGGGACAGAATTAGTGGTAGTGGAAATAGTAGTTAGGAAACAGAATTGGAGCTGGAACCAAAAACAATAGTTTAAACCTATCTAATATTTGATTGGAGAACATTTCTGCTCGTCCAGTACTGTGTGCTAGGGGTAGCTCAGTGGTTAGCACTGCTGCCTCACAGCACCAGGGACCCGGGTTTGGTTTCCTTCCACAGTCCAAAGATGTGCAGACTAAATGGATTGGCTGTGCTAAATTGCCCGTAGTGTTCAGGGATGTGTAGATTAGGTGGGATATAGGGGGATGGGTCTAGGTAGGATGCTTTCTGGGTCAGTGTGGACTTGTTGCGCCGAAGGGATTCTATGATAAACGGGTAATTCAACAGTCATGGAAAAGTCAAGATAGTTGGTAATGAGATAGAGTGGGAATCTACTTTTAAAACCAACGCTGATTTTGGATAATGACAGCATGTAGATGCAAGACAAATGGGAGACAAGTTTAGATTTGTGGAAAATGCCAGAGATATCTGAGAGAATGAGGAAGAGAACCTATTGCTAATGGCTACAGTTAGATAAGAATGGACCCAGGTAGAAGCAGTGATAGATATTTTCTAACCAATCTGTGCAGAAATGTTGTTACACACCTTTGGAGCAGATGGGTCTTAAACCTAGGCCTCCTGGATCAGAAGTAGGGATACTATGACTGTGCCATAAGAGCCCAATCCCAGTCGAGGAGGATGCGTGTGATCAATCATGTAAAAGGCTGCACATAGGATGAGAAGGGACATCATACCTTTATTGCAATCATGTAGGATGTCATTTATGATTTTGATAAGATCTGTTAGGTACTGCTGTGTTGCAGAGCCCTTATTGCAAGGATTCAAACACGAGCTGTGAAAAAGTTTAGAATAAATTTTGGGAGACCACAACACTTCTTAAGAACTTTGGAAAGAAACAGAAGATCAAAGAAGACATGGTCAGTTGCAAAGGAAGAAGGATCAAGGTGTAATCTTTCAAAGTAAAAAGAGACTAATTTGGTTTAGGAAACCTGGTGGGCATGGACAAGTTGGGCTGAAGGGCCTGTTTCCATGCTGTACACCTCTATTACTCTGTAAAGTCACCATAGTCATACCAGACCATAGGACTGCTCTCTCATTAGAGGAAGACAACTGGCAGTGGTTTGAGGATCACTACACCTTGAGCAAGAGGAGAGGTTAAGAGGAGAATCCTTCATGGTAATGTCAAGGAGAGGGGTGATGACAGCAGATTTAGAGAATAGAGGACCCGAAGGTATAACTATCTACAATATTGGCTAATATGAACATGGAGGTAATACCATCAGGAATGGAAGTGGGAGACCAATTCTAGCTTCTCCAGTGTTAATATAACATGTCTAATGTTTAGAAAAGTTTATTTCTTTCTACATGCCTTGGCATATACTGCTGGAATGAAGCATTTGATTTTGATTTCTGTGTATACTGCATTAAAGAGTAGCACAGGGATTGCAAACAAAGATCTATAAAAGTCCTTATTTACAGTTTTTCAGGTTACTGATCAATTACTTAGCAACTTTCAAGAGATTGATATTTTGTCTTATTAACATAAAGATATAGAAGAGCATATTATTTGATATTTTAATATATTAACATGTTAGATGGTGATTGGCAGTGAGAATGCAGAACGGAGGTGCAGGGATCAAGAGGTCAAGCCCAGCGCGGGAGAGAGTTTGAGCCCACGTGAGAAAAGCCCAGCGCGGAGCAACTGCAGGTTCATGGTTAATGAAGGACTGTAATTTGGAATTTTTAACTTTATTTCTTATTTACTGCTTTATGCTGACAAGAACTGCAATGTTCAACTTTTAACATTTCTTTATTTTTCTACTTTTTTCATAAGATTTTGTACCTAGGTAGCTTGAAACCTAAGATGGCTTCATGAATGGTGACATTGTAAAATTTTCACTGTGCTCCTGCATCCCTGTACTTGAGTACACGTGACAATAAAACTTAATAAATAAAACCTAATGTTTTTGTTATTTCTAATGAAAAAGAAAAAACAAAAAAGTCATACTTTACCAACATTCTGGTATTGGTGAGAAAGAACCATGCAGTGTGCCTATAAGAAAAGCTGACATACATTGTGACTAATGTCACTGCAGTTTGTGCTGCATGTATCTTGCAGCATTCCAGCTGAAGGAATTGCTGACTTCATCAGTAGTTCGACAGACAGAGAACCACCTTGAGGCAATTTCCTCACTGCACCATAGGAAGGACAACTGCTGCAACAATATATACATTGCAGCCTATGGCAGACAGCATTTTACTATACTGGAGAATGCTGCTGGCTGCCAAATGTTTCTGGTTCTGAAGTCAGCCTTCCCAGTCATACTAGTAATGCTGTCCTGACACAGTACATATTCCCAGCAACTGTGAATTTTGAGCATTTGCCTCATAGTTGTTCTTGTGTTGCCGCTGGTGCTAAGGCATCCAGTCTCTTGTATAAACAGAAATGCTTACCACTTGGAGTTAAGCCAAAATGGTTCTGACTATATAAGCTTGTCCATTAATTTTAAATTTGGGTCACTCAGTTTATGTCCCCTTCTCTTCAAATATTTGTTCCATTCTCCAGCAATTCTTGGCCACAATGAACACACAAATCCATTAAAAATGTAACAAACCAGTTCAGTGCCTTGCCTGTACTATTCTGAATATTGCTCCCTTAGTACATCATTCAATTAATGACATTTAAAACAATACTAAACAGAGGGAGCTGTTTGTGTCTCTTAGTAGTCTATGCTATGGTCATATATTGATCAAGTGAAACATACAATGTGATGAATGCCTGTTATTTATTTATAATGATTATCATCATGTCTAATACAAAATATTCCAAAAATAATGCAGAAATTTTTGTTTTTGGTATTAATGTACTAATTTTACAAAATTAAATAAGTGATTGTATATTGATATCTGTAATTTTAAAAACATCAAAAATCATTATATCATTTTTCGATTGTAAGAGGCTGCAGGACATTTGAACAGCTTACAATTTGAACTTGAATGATCTAATGCATGCTAGTCTACCTACTTCAGACTGCTGACCAGGAAAAAAATTCTATGAACCATTAGCACTTTGTAACTGCTTTTTTCCTCTAGGCTTACTGCCAGTGATATAACAATGTCCCTCTAAAGTTATAGTAAGCAGTGAGATTTCAACGCTGAAAGATAAAAGAATAATGCTGAACAAATAACTATTAGATGTCCTCTAACACATATCTAATGTTAAGAAAACAGTTTATTTATTTCTACATGCCTTGGCATGCAAATCTCAAATGGAGTATCTGGCTCTGATGTACATTGTCTACACTGCATTAAAGAGTAGCATAAGGATTATGAGCAAAGATCTTTAAAAATCCTTATTAACAGTTTTCAAATTATGAGCAACTTCAAGAGATTGAAAAAATTATTTGCCATATTAGGGAATGATTTATTTCAGGCTAATATGAAGCAGTTGTAAGAGTAGTCTTGGGTGAAAGAGGTGAAAAACAGGACTGTCACAAATTAAAATCAGCTGTCTTCGTTTAATTTTATTCATTTATTATCTGTTCATCAGACTGCACTTAGTCTCCTTTGCAACTCCATTAGCCAGTCATATGTACAGTGTACATAATGAAACCTTTGAGAAATCCATAAGTGTTTGTAATTGCTGAAATGCTATTTTGCTGCAGGTGAAAATACCTCTTCAGGTTCATTCTTTCTTCCCTTCCTCGTTCTCTAGTTACCTTGACAACCTGCTATCTGTAACAAAGAGGGAAAATGGAAAATGCATTTGACATTTTGAACATTATTCCATTTCCCCATCACATCCCTCACTACAATAAGCAGAAAAACTCATCATAAGGGTAAAATGTATGCCATATTTACTTTGTACTTGGCTTCCTATTTGACTATTTGATTGTACCCAGAACATCAGCAGTGTTTACTCATTATTACCCCACACCATTATCTCTTGAGTGCTTGAGGGATCTAACTGTGGCCTTGTCCTGTTTTGATTCTGCATGTCAGCTCATCAACTTTCATTTGCACGCTGATGTTGGCCAACTCTCTCACTTCCAAATCTCTCTCAACCATTCCAATTACGCTGTTTGTTAGTCTGCTTGATAAGCATCCAGTATGAAATAAGCAACTATTTTTCCTGTAGTTAAATATTAGCAAGAAGGAAGGCAGCATCTTTATCATCTTCACCTTCAGCTCCCACCAAAAACTTTGTATCATGGCTACTGATTCCATCCTCATTTCCACCACAAGCTCAAACTCAGCTAGACAGTTTGCTATCTCAACACCCTGAATGAACCCAAATCAGATCTGTCCAAATACACTCTCCATCACAAAACAATCTACTTCCAATTCTGGAACATGCCCACAGTTAGCTGAGTTGCTACTGAAACCCTCAATTGTGGCTCTGTCACTTCCACACTAAATTATTCCAATCGTCTCCATTGATTTCTCCAAGTTCTTAAAGCAAAGCAATTATGGGACGTATTATGCTTCAAGATATGACCCCTCTGAAGCTCTTGATGATAAGCAACTACTCCTTCCCATTAGACAATTTCCAGCATCCAGTAGGAGATCCTGCCCTGATGCAGGATTTTAGTATAAATAGTAACTTGACAGTTCAGAACTTGAATATTGCTGCAAAAAATGACATGCTGTTGAAAATTTGCATGGAAATGTAGAAAACAACAGGTGTGGCTATTCAATCCTTTAAGCCTGCTCCTTAATTCAATGTGATCATGGCTGTTTATCCAATCAGTGTCACATTCCCATTTCTTCCTTTAGCTCTAAGAACTACATCTAACTCCATCTCGAAAACATTCAATGTTTTGGCATCAACCAACCATTACAATTGAGACGAGACATGCCTGCTCCTGTAATCGAATCCTTTTGCTTTGAAGGCCAACGTACCATTTGCTTTCTTCATCACCTGCAACGCCTGCATACTTATTTTCAGTGACTGGTGTACCAGGACAGCTAGGTCTCATTGCAGCTCTTCCTTTCCAATCTATTGTCATTCAGATAATAATCTGCCTTCCTGTTTTTGCAACCAAATTGGATAACTCCACGTTTATTCATGTTACACTTCATCTGCCTCACATTTGCTTGCTCATTCAGCTTGTCCAAATCACAAGTGGGAATTCTGCACGCTCCTCCCAGTTCACCCCTCCACCCACCCAGCTTTGTGTAATTTGTTAACCTGGAGATATTACATTTATTTCCATCATCTAAATCATTAATATATATTGTGAATAGCTGGAGTTCGAACATTGATCTCTGCAGTACCCCACTAGTTACTGCCCCCCTCTTGGAAAAAGACTTGTTTATTCTTACTGTATCACAGATAGTAGGAACTGCAGATGCTGGAGAATCTGAGACAACAAGGTGCAGAGCTGGATGAACACAGCAGGCCAAGCAGCATCATAGGAGCAGGAAGGCTGACATTTCGGGCCTAGACCCTTCTTCAGAAATGGGGGAGGGGAAGGGGCTTCTGAAATAAATAGGGAGAGAGGGGGAGGCGGATAGAAGATGGATAGAGGAGAGGATAGGTGGAGAGGAAACAGACAGGTCGAAGAGGCGGGGATGGAGCCAGTAAAGGTGAGTGTAGGTGGGGAGGTAGGGAGGAGATAGGTCAGTCCAGGGAGGACGGACAGGTCAAGGGGGCGGGATGAGGTTAGTCGGTAGGAGATGGGGTGCAGCTTGAGGTGGGAGGAGGGAATAGGGAGGAAGGACAGGTTAGGGAGGCGGGGACGAGCTGGGCTGGTTTTGGGATGCGGTGGGGGGAGGGGAGATTTTGAAGCTTGTGAAATCCACATTGATACCATTGGGCTGCAGGGTTCCCAAGCAGAATATGAGTTGCTGTTCCTGCAACCTTCGGGTGGCATCGTTGTGGCACTGCAGGAGGCCCAGGATGGACATGTCATCTGAGGAATGGAAGGGGGAGTTGAAATGGTTTGCGACTGGGAGGTGCAGTTGTTTATTGTGAACCAAGCGTAGGTGTTCTGCAAAGCGGTCCCCAAGCCTCCGCTTGGTTTCCCCGATGTAGAGGAGGCCACAACGGGTACAGCGGATGCAGATGTGCAGATGAACATCTGCTTGATGTGGAAAGTCTTCTTGGGGCCTGGGATGGGGGTGAGGGAGGAGGTGTGGGGGCAGGTGTAGCACTTCCTGCGGTTGCAGGGAAAAGTGCTGGGTGTGGTGGGGCTGGAGGGGAGTGTGGAGCGGACAAGGGAGTCATGGAGAGAGTGGTCCCTCCAGAAAGCAGATAAGGGTGGGGAGGGAAAAATGTCTTTGGTGATGGAGTCGGATTGCAGATGGCGGAAGTGTCGGAGGATGATGCGTTGGATTTCACAAGCTTCAAAATCTCCCCTCCCCCTACCGCATCCCAAAACCAGCCCAGCTCGTCCCCGCCTCCCTAACCTGTTCTTCCTCCCACCTATCCCCTCCTCCCACCTCAACAAGTTAATCTCCTTTGTAGGACCATATCAAAAATCTTCTGAAAGTCCAAGTAAACCACATCCACTAGTTCTCCCTTATCAATTCTACTGGTTACACTCTCAAAATTCCATTGTCAAGCATGATTTTCCTTCTGTAAGTCCATGTTGACTCTGTCTGATCCTGTGACTTTTTTAAGTGTTCTGCTGTTAAATCTTTTCCAATGTACACTAGCATTTCCCTCGCTACTGATGTTACGCTAACTCGTCTATAATTCCCCACTTTTTCTCTACCTCCTTTTTAAATAGTGAGGTTGCATTAGCTACCCTGCAAACTATTGGAAATGGTCCTGAGTCTATAGAATCTTGAAAGATGACCACCAATGTATCCACTATTTCCAGGGCCACTTCCTGAATACTCTGGAATGTAGATTATTGGGCTTTGGAGATTTATCGGCCTTTAATCCCATCAATTTCCCCAACACCATTTCCCTACTAACCTTGATTTCCTACAGTTCCTCCCTCTCACTAGACCCTTTTCCCCAACATTTTTAGAATATTATTTTTGTTGTCCTTTGTGAAGACAGAACCAAAAATATGTTTGTAATTGGTCAGCCTTTTCTTTGTTCCCTGTTATAACTTCCCCTGTTTCAGACAGTAAAGAACCTACATTTGTTTCCAATAGTCTCTTTCTCTCCACATTTTTAAAGAAGCTTTTATAATCAACTTATATGTTCCCCACAACATTTCACTCATACTCTATTTTCTCCTTCTTAATCAATTCCTTTGCCCTCCTTTGCTGAAATCTAAACTGCTCCTGATCCTCAGATCTGCTGCTTTCTTGCCAAATTGTAAGCCCCTCCTTTGGATCTAATACTGTCCCTAATTTCTCATGTTAGCCATGGTTGGGCCACCTTTCCCATTTCTTTTGTGCCAGTCAGGAATTAGCAATGTTGTAGTTCCTCCATGTGTTCTTTAAATTTTTGTATTAACTATTCACCATCATCCCTTTCAATAATTAATTTAAGATTATCAGATGGGCTTGCAGTGTGGTTCACTTATGCTTGCTAGAAGCTACATACATTCATAAGCAGGGCCCAGTCCTTTACAAACAGAATATGTCCACAGAGATAGTAGGAACTGCAGATGCTGGAGAATCCGAGACAACAAGGTGCAGGGCTGGATGAACACAGCAGGCCAAGCAGCACCATATGTCCACACATTGGGCATTTTCAACTGAAGGAAAACTTGAGGGACTACCATTCCTAGCTGCATTCATCATGGCACTACCTCGGCTAATCAGAGCTAACATTCATAATAATCATGATTTTATTCCCAGGTAATGAGTGCAATTGAGATAGTTCCCGAATATTCAAGCTCAACTTCAGAGAAAGGAGACCAGAAGTTAACACTTTTGGAGTGGCCGGATCCATTGGGAATCAGGTTGGGGTGACCCTAGCATACATGCAGAGGCAGGCTGAATGGAAACCTCCCACCCACCCCCACAGCTCCTTATATCCTCCTTGCCAATCTATGTTTCTCTGCAGATCACACACAGCTCCTCATACTCTTCATGCCAACCCATACCCCATACTCACCCAATTACCCTTCTTATCACCAATGCCAACCAATGCCCACTACCCTTTGTCCTTACACCTACAATGCCAACTCTCCCAGCAGCCACCGTAAGTAGATCTCAAAGCTAAATCCAGATGAAATCATAGTGTCTATTTACAGCTTTGTGTTTCAAAACTGTTCTCATTTATATTTAAAAAAACACTACGTTTAGCTCCTTCAACTACATAATACTTTACAACCACATTCAAGCGGATCAACCCTTGAAAAAACAAACACTGGAATTCTTCAGAGCCTTTAACCAGAGTTGTCAATCAAGCCATGATGATGAGGTAACAATGACCTCTTCAGAAGGTATTCTGGAACCATATCCAAATGGTATCTTACCTCTCCAAAAGGACATGCCGACAATCTAAGAAAATTTCAGAACGTCTAAGAAGATTTTATTGGGATGATGGAAAATTGTGAAATCATTCATGCAGCGATGGTCAGCCTTTAGTTTATCTCAGCAAACTAGAATGAAATGGCAAGCAGTTGTGTCATTTAACATGCCTAGAATCTTCCAAAAATATTTAAAGGGCAGGATATTTAAATGCATTGACACTTTTGACAGTTTCTTTTTACACTATTTACAGGTCTTTTTGTCAGTTGCTTTTAATAATCTGTTGACAGTTTCAATGAACATGACAAATTAAAGAGTTTATGCATTTTTCTGCACATTTAATAATTCTCAAAGATATTTGACCTTGTCAGAAGGTGTTCTGGGACCATATCCAAATGGACAGTTTACCTCTCCAAAGGGCACCCCAGCAAACCAAGACAAATCCATGCAATTTTAGAGGGAAAATACCACAGAAACTGCAGATTTCTTTCATTAAGGAGCTTATTGCAGAATACTTAGACAATCTCAGTCTGATCAGGCAGATTCAGTTTGGTTTTGGGGAAGTGATATACATGTTTGACTAACTTAGTGGTCTTTTTGGAGGAAGTGACAATCAATCTCGATGAAGGGATATACAGGACTTAGGCTTCCAGAAAGCAATTGACAGGGTGCTACATAAAAGATCACCATGCAAAATAAGAACTCGTGGTGTAGGGAGTAAAGTAATAGTATGGATAAAGAATTGGGTAACCCACTGGTAAGTACAGAATAGGCATAAATGTGTCACTTTCGGGTTGGTAATCTTATTAATGAAAGCCATTGGGATCAGTGCTGCTACTTACTATTTATGATTTATATTAATTATTTGGGTGAAGGAACTGAATTTATAGCTGCTAAATTCACTGTTGACAGAATGATATGTGGGAGAGTAAATTGTGATGAGAAAATAAATAGCCTACAAGGAAATATAGATAGGTTATCTGAGAAAGCAAAAAAAAATTACTGATGGAATAGCAGGTAGAAAAATATTAACTTATCCACTTTGGCAGGAGGAATAGAAAAGCACACAATTTAAGTTATTAGGAAGGCAAATGAAGTGTTGTTTATTGCAAGGGGAATGAAATATTAAATTAGGGATGTTTGCTACAATTGTACAGGGTAGTAGTCAGATCACATCTGCAGTATTGTGTATGGTTTTGGCCTCCTTATGTAAAAAAGGACATTAAAGCATCAGATGCATTTCAGAGAAAGTTCAACTGACTGATAATGACTGTGATGGCAGGGACATTTTATGAGGTTGGATAGACTGGACCTGTATCTCATGGCATTTCGTACAATAAGAAGTGATCTAATTGAGACATACAATATTCTTAAAGGATTTGTTAGTTTGGCTGGTGAAAGGATATTTTCCTTTGTGAGAGAGACTAGAACTCGGAGGCACAGTTTAAATTAAAGGGTTTTCCATTTAAGGTGAGTTGGGAATTGCTTTTTTCCTCAGACGGTCGCAAATCTTTGGAACTTTCTCTTCCCCAGAATGTGGCAGAGGAAGTCATTGAATATTTTTAAGGTGGAGGTAGATAACCTAGTTATTCAAGAATTGATTGGAGGTAGTCACAAATATGGGGTTGAGACCACAATCAGATTGACCATGATTTTATTGATTAGTGGAGTAGGCTCAAGGGACCAAATGCCCCACTCCTGCTCATAATTCATATGTTCATAAATTCAGACCTGCTGCTGTTGGTGATTTTTGATCACTAAACTCAGACAAGAGTGGAAGCAGCTTGTGACTTATATGGTCAGCCGCCTCTGTGAAATGTGCATGCATGAAACATTACCCATCTCCACAAAAATGGCAAGCCCTGTGTGCAGGGGCAGGACTTGCAATTTTTGACTTCCTTTGCCGGACGCTCTTCATCATTACAAAAATACAAGCCTACATTGAACCCTTCTCCCACTTTCGTATTACTTATGCCTCATGATGCACTTTGTGACATTTTATTGTGTTAACAGTACCATATAAATGAACTAATTTCTTACGGAATCTGCATTTAAGTGTACTTTATTTCAAAACGGGGTTTACAAATGTTAAATATGTTTTCCTTTTTACCATCAATACAGAAAAAGACATTCAAATAATAGAAGTCACAGCAAAAGCAGAAGCTGTTCAGACTATGTGTCTCTGCCATGCTGGCTGGTCAACTGAGCCTACCTACTCTAACTCTATTCTCACTTAAGCCATTCAGCAGAATTTTCTTTTCTTTGCGACTGCAAAGTGGTAGGGCCTTTTTGAGTTGAATCCACTTTTGAGTTCAGCCACACTTGCCTACCCTGATGCTTACTGACATCAGCCACTGCGGCTGCCTCACTTGGGATGCTTGTTGGCGCATTCAGTCATCACCCCTAACATTATAAGTGTCAAACTACAACAAGCTAGACTGTATACGATTCAGACTTCTCATGAGCTGATCAACACAGAGAGACTTTACCCCTATCACTGGAGTATTTCCACAGAAAAAATATCCTTGTTATGGAAAAGAACAGTGAAATTGAAAACGGTTGAACCCAGCAGAGTTTGAAGGAAGCAGTCTACCCTGTCAGGTACTCACCTCATATAAAATCGCGTTTGTGAGCTTACATGCTTCCCACTTTGGCTAACACAAGAACACCTGTGAATCTAATTCCAGTGGACTGAGATGTTGCTGAGTATTCGTGACATGCTAATGAATGCAGGGCAGGTTTCCAACTTCAACATTGGGAAACTTGACACACCTGAAAGGTTCTGAGAACTTAACAGCACAACTTTAACCTGCCATTGGAAAACTAAAACTTTGCCATCCATTCAATTGTGTTTCACCACCTGCCTGTCCACCCTTTTAAAAGTCTAGATGCCCAGGAAATTCCATCCATTATCTCAAACAATAAAGCTCTTGCCATTTCTGATGAAGGGGCTAGGCCCAAAACATCAGCCTTCCTGCTCCTATGATGCTGCTTGGCCTGCTGTGTTCATCCAGCTCTGCACCTTGTTGTCTCAAAGCTCTTTGTTTATTTAGTTTAACCAAAATGTTTCTGAGCACCAACTAATCTTTCTCACTGTTCTCAAACCTTTACCAAATATTATTACTTCTTCTCACCATCAGAGTGAACCTACATTTCTAATGATTAGAGAAAATATTATTCAAGTTAAAGAGTCCATTGTTTTCCCTTATAAATCTCTGAGTCTAGATCCTGGCTGTATTATGGTAGCTGAAAGAACAAAGCAGTGTGGTTCTTTAATTTATAGGATTTCATTATCTTGTAGAAAGAAGTGTCCTTCGGTATTCCCTCAGGACCAATCATTCATTGTGTATGTCCTTCCCTTACTAGGCCTTCCAAAATGTATCACCTTGCACAAATTGAGATTAAATTCCATCTGCCATTATCCTGCCCACTTTATCAGCTGATCAGTATCAGATTGTAGCCTCAGACCATCCTCCTCACTATCAAGAACACCACTAATTTTCGTGTCATCTGCAAACTTACTAATTATACCTGCTACATTCACAACCAAGTTGTTAATGTAAATAATAAACAGCAAGGGTCCCAGTACCAAACCCTGTGGTATGTCGCTGGTCACAGGCTTCCAATTACAAAGATAATCCTCCATCATCACTCTTTGCCTCCTATTTCTAAGCCAATTTTGGATCTAGTTTGCCAACTTGCTTGGATCCCATGGGCTCCTACTTTTGGATCCGCCCCCCGTGTGGGACCATGTCAAACAGCTTACTGAAGTCCATGTAACCCACATAAACTGCACTATATCATCAATATATTTAGCCACCTTTTCAAAAAACTCATTTAGGTTAATCAGACAGAATCTCCCTCTAACAAGTCAGTACTGACTATCCCTGGCCTATCCCTGCTGCTCTTCTTGAACAAACGAACAATATTAGCTATCCTCCAGTCATCTAGCACTTCATCTGTGGCGTGATATTAATGCAAGATTAATGCAAGATATTAAATATATCCACCAAGGCCACAGCAATTTCCTAGATTCCTGAAGGTGTGACTACAGTGGTGAAGAAGGCATATAGGATGCTTGCCTTTATTAGTTGGGACATAGGATATAGGAATAAGGAAGTCTTGTTGCGACTTTATAAAATGTTGGCTAGGCCACAGATGGAATATTGTGTCAGTTCTAGTCTCCACACTATCAGAAGGATGTGATTGTACTGAAGACGGTGAAGAGCAGAGTCCCCAGGATGTCACCTTGTTGCCAAGTCTCAGTTGTGATGAGGGACTGGAGTGGCTGGGTTTGTTTTCCTTGGCGCAGAAGTGGCTGAGGGGGGATCTGATTGAGGTATACAAAATTATGAGAGGTATAAACAAAGTAGATCATGAGAATCTCCTCCCCATGGCAGAAAGAGGGCACAAGTTTAAGGTGAGGAGCAAGTGATTTAGAGAAGATATAAAAGAGAATTTTTCCACCCAGAGGGTAGTGGAAATATGGAACATGCTACTTGAAAGGAATGTGGAGGCAGATACTGTCACAACATTTAAGAAGCATCTGGATGAGTCATTAAAATGCCAGGGCATTGTAGGCTATGGACTAAGTGTAGGTAAATGGGATTAGTGTAGTTTGATGTTGTTGGTCAGCATAGACATGGTGAGCCAAAAAGCCTGTTTCTATGCATCAATGACTCCATAACTCTATGTAATAATCAGCTAAATTGCCATTGTAGTTTATTTCATGTTTATGGATGCTCTCTGTTTCAAATGAAACTTAAGACTTGGTCATTCAATCAATCAATCAAGAAGTACAGTATTTGCAGGAATCTGGCCTCTCTGGAATTATACCATTCCAAATTTCTGTTCTAACATTGCCACCATGATTAGCTAGAGTTTCATATGGGAACAGAATGGGGAGATTCTGGTGGTATGGTGCAGGAAGGAAGCAAGGATCCCTTTGGCAGACCTTAACATTAAAAACATCTTCTTGGAACTTGATCGATGTGATTCTTCCCATTGCAATTCTATGGCCGTGACGTTATTTCCATTGATATGTGAAGACTGCATTCACTCAGTGATAGAACACTTGGTGAATGTAGCCATTACATCCTAGTTAAATTTGATAGAAACAGAGAATGATTTATCTTCTAAAAATGTGCTGAGAAAGAAATGTTAAATCATGCAAATTCAAAATAATATTCCCTCAATTAGGTGCATACCAATGTTAAACAACATCAGAATAATGGAATCATAGAATAATGTAGCTCAAAAGGAGGCCATTTGCGCCATTGAATCTATGACAGCTTTTTCAAAGAGCAATCCAGTTAATCCCACTCAGATGTTCACTTCCCCTATTTCTACAATATTTTTCTCTCAAGCATTTAGCTAATTCCCTTTAGTAGGGTATCTAATCACTCATTGAAAAAACAATTTATCCTCATTTTGCCTCTAGTCCTTTTACCAGTTACTTTAAATATAATACTGACTACCGCCATGCTCAGTAGCAGCAGTGTGTATGACCTAAAGTGCACTGCAGGAATTCACCAAAGATCCTTAGACAGCATCTTCCAAACCCAGAACCTCATCCATCTAGAAGGATGAGGGCAGCAGATACATGGAAACACCACTACCTGCAAGTTCCTGTCCTAGCCACTCACCATCCTGACTTGGAAATATATCGCCATTCCTTCACTGTTGCTGGGTCAAAATCCTGGATTTCCCTCCCGGAGGGCATTGTGGGTCTTTCTACAGCGCATGCACTGCAGCGCACAACTCCCCACCACCTTCTTGAGGGCAGCCAGGGACAGGCAATAAATGCTGGGCAGCCAGCGATGCCCACATCCCACGAGTGAATAAAAGAACCTGCTAATCTGTTCATGTAACACCTCTTTGCCTCTCATTTCCTTTCACATTGTCTTCTGTATTATTTATATTAAACCTGATTCTCTCTTGTATTTTGCAATAGTTTGGTCAGAAACTTCTACTTCTAATCTCTGAATGTACACCAGTCTTCAAGAAAAAGGATTATCCCATTACTTTGTTGCGCAGAAAGCAACATGCACAAACACTGGCATAATTTCTGAGAAATTCTATTCCAGCCCACTTACTAATAGAACAAGATAATGAAACAGCTTTATTAAAATACTAATAATACATTCTCTCTCGCACACTTTTAAATTATTAGACTATTCATGTGTAAGCTATGAAGCTGTAGAGTCATCAGTCCAGGATTCTGCCTGTATTCAGTGATCCAGAATAAAAATCAAAAACATTTCAATTCAATTACTTACCTCATTATATTGGAACATATCAATGGACTCAAAAACAAGAGGTTTTCCTCCCAGACACCAGCCTTGAAAATTGTGTTCTACTTCAAAGCACGTAAAAAGTAACAATTCGGACAGGATGAGAAAACTGCGACAGGAGCCTGAAAAAGTGACCAAACATCTGTGGTGTTGTGTTTATGGTACATACTCTCCATTTGCAGTCTCGGATCATATTTTGGGGAGGAGCTTGTATTTCAACTCCATGCAGTCAGTTACTGTCAGTATCTTAAGGAATTCTATGTTGGCATGAAAATTTGTTTCAGTTACTAATGATTTGCATTAGGAAAACCGATACATCTACAGTTATCTGGCATCCAAGGAAATATCTCGCTGCTGAACCTGTTTGCATGCTTTGAAATGACCGGATCTTGCACATCACACCATTCAGAGGCCAAAAGATGCATGCATTAAAGCTAAAAATCTCCAACATTCAGCAACATCTGATTATAAGTAAGTGACTAACCCCGAGCAATGATTAATAACTTGAGTTGGGCAGACAAACTCTTTGGAAACACTAGCATCTGATTTTAACTCTGTGTTTGTGTGAATGGGTTTTGAGTGAATTAAAATTGACAGTCTATCAGTTATAAATGGCACAGGAACCTTCTTTCTTAATGTCTTTCCTTATTGTCTAATGTTTTTGTAATTTAATTCTATGTAGTTACTACGTTGTTTATATTTATGAATCTTCACTTTTACTTTATACCTTCTGTTCTTGAAACAATTTCTTAAATTCTTTGCTTTAAGGCTGTTTGCTTTTTTCTGATGTTGATGTTTGACATTTCCTCGTTATCAATAAGAATCAGTTTTGCCATCTATTTCATTCTTCTTGCCATACTATTATTAGCCAGCCCTAGACAAGTCCTTTTTCTTTTACTGTTCATCAGACAGTGAATACTGATACCTTCCAACAAAACTTTTCCACTGTATAATATAATACTTCTCTGATTTCTGTCATTTTTAAATTTATTTCTTATTCCCCAATTTTGATCCTATTTTAAAGCTCCTGGAAATTTTGCTTCACAAATGAAAACGAAAATCATGAATCTCGTCTCACTTAAATATTTTGACGTAGTTAAGATTGAGAGATTGATCTACTGGAAGAATTAACAGGTCCAAAACCTGTCCAACTGCGTCACTCTTGTCCGCGGGATTTATAGTGAGTTTGGGGTTGGAGCGGAGGGCTGCATGTTCTGTGGGGGAGAGGTTGGAGTGTGTGAGAGGGGTGGAGAGGTTGAGGCGATTGATGTCTCAACGGCAGTTGGAGATGAAGAGGTCAAGGGAGAGTAGGAGGCCTTGGTAGGAGGCGCAGTTGTAGTATGGCACACTGACTTCTACATCGCCAAGGCCAGGCACCAGCTCTCTGACACCTCCTCCTACCGCTCCCTTGATCATGAACCCACCCCCGACCACCAAAACATCATCTCCCAGATCATCCACAACCTCATCACTTCAGGTGACCTCCCATCCACAGCCTCCAACCTCATCGTTCCCCAAACCCGCACCGCCTGTTTCTATCTCCTTCCCAAAATCCACAAACCCGACTGCCCTGGTCGACCCATTGTCTCCGCCTGCTCCTGCCCCACCAAACTTATCTCCACTTATCTCGACTCCATTTTCTCCCCCTGGTCCAGGAATTCCCCACCTACGTCCATGACATCACCCACGCCCTCCACCTCCTCCAAAACTTCCAATTCCCTGGTCCACAACACCTCATCTTCACCATGGACGTCCAGTTCCTATATACTTGCATTCCCCATGCAGATGGTCTAAAGGCCCTCTGCTTCTTCCTGTCCCACAGGCCTGACCAGTCCCCCTCCACTGACACCCTTGTCCGCTTAGCTGAACTCGTCCTCACGCATAACAACTTCTCCTTCAATTCCTCCCACTTCCTACAGACAAAGGGGGTGGCCATGGGTACCTGCATGGGCCCAAGCTATGTCTGTCTCTTTGAAGGTTACGTGGAACATTCCCTCTTCCGAAGCTACACTGGCCCTATCCTCCACCTCTTCCTCCGTTAAATCGATGACTGTATCAGCGCCACCTCATGCTCCCACGAGGAGCTCGAACAGTTCATCCACTTTACTAACACCTTCCACCCCAACCTTAAGTTCACCTGGACCATCTCCAATACCTCTCTTTCCTCCCTGGACCTCTCTGTTTCCATCTCTGGCAACCACATGGAAACCGATATCTATTTCAAGCCTACCAACTCCCACAGCTACCTAGAATACACCTCCTCTCATCCACCTTCCTGCAAAAATGCCATCCCCTATTCCCAATTCCTTCGCCTCCGCCGCATCTGCTCCCAAGATGAGGCATTCCACTTCCAGACATCCCAGATGTCCTCATTTTTCAAGGACCGCAACTTTCCCTCCACAGTGGTCGAAAACGCCCTCGACCGCTTCTCTCACATCTCCCGCAATTCATCCCTCACACCCCCTCCTTGCAATAACAACAAAAACAGAATCCCCCTCGTCCTCACGTACCACCCCACCAACCTCTGGATCCAACACATCATCTTCCGCCACCTGCAATCTGACCCCACTACCAAGGACCTCTTTCCCTCCCCACCCTTATCTGCCTTCCGGAGGGACCGCACTTTCCGTGACTCCCTTGCCCGCTCCACACTCCCCATTAGCATCACCACCCCTGGCACTTTTCCCTGCAACCACAGGAAGTGCTACACCTGCCCCTACACCTCCCCCCTCACCCCCATCCCAAGCCCCAAGAAAATCTTCCACATTAAACAGATGTTCACCTGCACATCTGCTAATGTGGTATACTGTATCCGCTGTTCCCGATGTGGCCTCCTCTACATCGGGGAAACCAAGCGGAGGCTTGGGGACCGCGTTGTGGAACGTCTATGCTAGGTCCGCAACAAACAACTACACTCCCAGTCGCGAACCACTTCAACTCCCCCTCCCACTCCTTGGACGACATGTCCATCCTGGGCCTCCTCCAGTGCCACAACGATGCTACCCGAAGGTTGCAGGAACAGCACCTCATATTTCGCTTGGGAACCCTGCAGCCCAATGGTATCAATGTGGACTTCACAAGCTTCAAAATCTCCCCGCCCCCAACTGCATCCTAAAACCAGCCCAGCCTGTCCCCGCCTCCCTGACCTGTCCATCCGTCTTCCCACGTCTGACCAACCCCCATCCTAACTCCCCACCTACACTCACCTTTACTGGCTCCACACTGCCTCCTTGACCTGTCTGTCTCCTCTCCATCTATCTGCTCCTTTATCCATCTTCCATCTGCCTCCCCTTCTCTCTCTATTTATTTCAGAATCCCCTTCCCCTTCCCCATTTCTGAAGAAGGGTCTAGACCCGAAACATCAGCTTTTCTGATCCTCTGATGCTGCTTGGCCTGCTGTGTTCATCCAGCTCTATTCCTTGTTATCTCAGGTTCTCCAGCATCGGCAGTTCCTACTATCTCCATAACTGACTGCCTTTACCTTTACAGGGCAACTGGGGATAGGTAGTAAATGTCACCTGGTTAACAATGCCTGCATTCTGAAAACAAATTTTAAAAGGGTTGCAAAATCTAGAAAACACAATCTATTGCCTGAAAATAACAGCCAATAAATGAACATGTCGAACTCATCCACATCTGTTCCTTTTTTGGAACATATTAGATTAATTATATTGTTAAAAGTTCTTTTCCTTGTGGGTGGCAAGATCAGTGAAACATTAAGACAACTCACTTCACAGCTCAGGATGAACAGAGGACTTATTGTACCATTATAGAATTTGAATTGAATTTTTGAGTTCAGTCATTCATAAATCCAAATTTATTCATTTTTAATGGGTTTTATATCCAATTGTGAATGGTACATGGAGTGCCATATAAATCATGGTCAATAGCATCCAGAGTCTAAACAGGTCACAAACCTTTGAATCAGTTCAGTTTAGATCCTGTAACGTTTTTAAAACTTATCCAAAAATTTCTGCTAGCAAGTAATTAGAAAAATCAGGCAGCCTCGGTTATAGCAAGTTTCATTTATTCTCAATTATTTTGTCAAGTCTCAAGAAATATTTGGTAAAAAAAGGTCATTCAGTACTTTCAACTTTATTCTTTCCAGTTTACCAGTGCCATGGTCTTCCCTTTAAAATCATCCAACAGCTAGATTTGCAATATCATGTTGTGGATCATCAAACAGCATGGCCACCAGCTCTTGAAGAGGTCTGTTTCCTAAATATATGTTCTGTTGGATGAAGAACTGACAATGAATCAATGGGAAAAATGTTGAAATACTTAAAATCGTAAATATGGTACAGATATTCATAATACTCCAATATTTGCAGTGATTATTAACTTACAGTCTGAATACATTGCCATTTCTTTCTGTAACAGCATATAAAAGTCTTCAGCCACGTGTGGTACTAGGCAATGCAGTCACAGGCCTGAATTATTGTAGTTCAATAATTGAAAACTGGGAGCATGCAGAAATCACTGTGATTGACAAATATTCTGAGTCTAAGAGCAGAATTTTGTTGCAGCCACAAGATGCCATTTTAATGTATAAATTATTTTTGGGCTATACCAGTTCTTATTCTAACCATGCTATCTTTTTCATCGGAGATTCTGTTTTTTTCACCTTTCTAGATTTGTCCCAGGTTATCACTTTGTTCTGCCATACTTATTTGCATTATTTTCATTGGAATAATTATTAAAGTCAATCCTTTGCAATAGCATAGGAGATATTTAAAATATTACAACTAGAGGAATGTGGTAAGAGACAGCCCCTCTTCAAAGCAGGCTGTAAGCTGGGAACCAGAAAGCTCCTTCCTCATACCCCACTCTCTCCCCAATCACCTCAACATGTGGCTACATACTTGTAGCCTTGAACATATAAATCAATGTATTTATATTCAGTAGTGAAAATAGATATTTCTTTTTCCTTCTACTATTCCATGCTGCTGCAACCTTCATGGAGGCATGTAGAGATAGGGTATAAGTTATTTAGGATTGAAGTGAGGAGAAATCTCTTCACTCAAGCTTTATGAATCTTAAGAATTCTGTGCTCCACAGGGTTACAGATTCCCCATTGTTGACAATATTTAAGGCTGAAGTAGACATAGCTTTTGTCTATCAGGGAATTGCGGGGAGGATGGGAAAGTGGAATTAAAGCTCAACGTCAGTTATGATGATATTGAATAACAGGGCACATTTGACAGACTGAAAACATACTGTCACTGTCATCTCTAGTGTTTATTTGGGTTCTCCAGCATTGACCCCTTAAGAATCAAATTGACCTTTGAACATGACTGGACCAGCCATATCAGCAGCATAACTATAAATGTGGAATAGATGGTATTTTAAAATTGATGCTTGCCCTCAAATCATCAAGACTCCCAAAGCTTTAACCAAGAGTGTGCCAGAATATTGACAATTCAACTAGATAAGTGCAGCCTCAACAACAACAAAAAATATTGTCATTTTGTAGGACAGAGGAGTTTGCTTCTACCATTGAACTCAGTACTCAACAGCAAAGCATCTGCGTAATTCACGTGAGCCACAAAGTGCATAATAGCAACTTCCCAAAATTATTTTGACAAGACCCTCTCTATGATGTGATGATGCTATGGCTTTAAGAGGTGTATTTTGTCCTGGTCTCTTTTCAGAGAGAGATTGAACAAGAGGAGTCAAGCGGTCTGTAGTGAGGTTAACAGCTTGTGAAGCCTTGGGGTTTATTAAAAAGTGGAACAATAGAAGCAGCTTGGATGGGTGTGGTCAAGCTTTCACAGAATGAGGATTTTTAGTTTTTAGCTTTTTCAGCAGCTGTTGCTGTTGGGGTCTTGAAGAAGCAGAAGCTATTGTTCTCTCTCTCGATTACAGCCAAAAGCTGGGAGTTCTCTTCCTTGGCTGCTGTGTTCTGAATTTGCCTTTTGCCAAGGGTGTGTTTATGGGATGTTACTGTATTGGAACAGTTAATTGGTAATATTTGCTGTATCAATTATTCTGTTAAGTTTTCCAATAGAGTTTTGTTATTCTAAGTTCGTCTTTCTTTTGTTGTATTTTAACTATAGTGTTTGAATAAATTATGTTTTGCTTAACGTTGAATGGTTTGACCAATCAAATTGCATTTGGAATACAGCACCTGACATTTACTTTTAAAATAAGAAAAAGTTAAGATCTAGGCTACCTTCTTAATATATTTTAAGGGGGTCTGATCTGATCCATAACAATGACCTCCAACACTGCATTATCATAGGTATACAATCTTCAAATTACTCTTCAAGCACACTGTTTGGACTGGAACCCAGGTTCTTGGTGAGGGGTGGATCTACCTGTGAAAGTACATTAATTCACGCCCTGGTCTGAATGAGAAGAACTGTAGATTCAGAACAAATCAATTAATGTGTTGAATGGGAACAATATTCCAGGCCAGAAGTGAGGGTTAAAAGAATGCAGAAGTGACTTTTGGATAGCAGAGTGCCTCCGAGGGATCCACAGCTCCCACTCAACACCAGTATGTACAACTAAAGCAGCTGGGCTTTCCACATGGTATGGTTATGCTTTCCTCCCCCCACCCCACACTGGTTAAAATGCCAACAGCAATGAGATAAGACATTTCAATAGCCAAGGATTGGTATGTGCTAGTAAAGGCATTCACTGGATTTTATGACCCCTCCCCCCTACTAGCTGCAAAGTGTAAAGTCCACCCATATACTATGGACAGCAATTCACAACACAAAATATGAGAGAATAATATAGAGATTAGCTGAACTTTGAATTATTATACAACAGCACAGTTAAATTCAACTGAACACAGAGTAACAGTCCTTTTTCAATTTGTATACACTTCAAGCATCAAGCTTAAAACGTGGAAAATATTAGTATAAAGAAGCAAAATTAATTTTCTGAAAAAAAGCAAAATGTATACATTGAATAAGTGAACAAGGTTTGACATCTGCTTCAATCTCACTCTAAATATGTAGTACTGTTTTGTTCTGTGTTCAGAAAACTGAGACCTCCTCGACCTTCCATTATTGACAAGCCTACAGTGGCATTTTCTTTAAGAAAATTACCTTTGCAGAGAAGTGCTATTCTTTGGTTGTATTCAGTTTTGATTTGTTTGAAAATATTAACCCCTTTCCCCACTCACAATAAAATCAAATGTTAATATCCAACATTATGTTACCATCTCATGCCCATGCTAGCTGAGATAGCCATGGAGGAATGGTGAGGGATAATATTTTTGCATCTCATCCTGTTACAGGAAGGATGTCTATTTTTATTACTTGGAAGAGATCTAAAATAGCTGTCTTGGGGGTTGGTATCACCAAATTATATGTGACATTAACTGATTGAATACATCCAGCAAGCAGAGATATAATTTCTATTTAATACAACAATTGATTTGTTCTGAAACTACAGTTTTCTAATTCAGATCAGGGCATGAATTAATGTACTTCATAACAACTCAAAAATGATGGCTCCAATTTTTTTCTGACTTTCTTCCCAACAGGGTTTACTCAAAACAGCACAGCATTATCTTCCTAAATTCCTTAATTCGAGGGATACAGCGCAGAATTTCCACTTAAGTTATGTTATTGTGCTCCTCTTCAAAACCACAATAAAGAATCCAATCTTATCTCTCATGCACATCTAGTGTGGAATTTAATATACTTGCCAGTGGGAAGTTTTATTTGCAGGTGCATTTAATCAGGTGGGTGGGTCTACTCTCCTGCCTCCACTCTTTTTAAGTTCACGATGGAAGTACCTGTGAATTGGCCTTCTGAGCCCACCACTGACTGAGGCTCTTAAGTGGGCAACTAAAGTGCTAGCATTGCAAGAAGTATGACAAGCAAACCCATGTGAGTTTGTACGTTCTATCCATGTCTGCATGGGTTTCTTCCAGGTTCTCCGGTTTCCTCCCAAAGTCTAAAGATGGACAGGTTAAGTGGATTGACCATGGTAAATTGTCACATAGTGTCCAGAGATGTCAGGTTAGGTGGGTTAGCCACAGTAAATGTGTGGTTATGAGAATAGGGTGGGGGGGAGCAGGGTCTAGGTAGGATGCTCTTTGGGGGCGTCCGAATGCCTCTTTCCGCACTGTAGAGATTCTATGATTCTATGAAGTTCTGGGGATTTTTAATGTCAAAAGCACTTCAGAAGGTCCTTGATCCCAGAAAAGGTCTACTGCCTGAGTAGTAAGTAATTCAACACCGTTTCTTAAGAAAAGGTGCTGAATCTCCAACTGGCACATGAAATCATCATCGCCATTAAATCCAGCTGTCATTAAATCACACAACACTGAAGGAGGCCGTTCAGCCTAATACCAGCTATTTGAAAGCACAATTCAAATAACCCCATTTTTCTGCTCTTCCCCACGGCTTTGTTATTTGGGGTTATTTTTCCCTTTTCGAATATATATGGCATTCTGTTTCGAAAGTTACTATTGAACCAGCTTCCATCACCGTCAGGGAGAATACTGTCCAATTCATCATTTTAAAAACAAAAGTCTCCTCATCTTCCCTCTGGTTCTTTTTCATAAACTTGTATCCTTTGGCCTTTTACATCGCTATCAGTGCACTTTCTCTTTACCTTATGGGAAATGTCATAACTTTGAAAGCCTATTTATAAATCTCTGTTCTTCTTCTTTGCTCTGAGGATAATAATTCCAGGTTCTCTAATACTCCACATAATTGAAGCCCCTCATAACCACTGTCATGCTATTGAATCTCTTTCACACTGTCTCCTATTCTTAAAATCCTTTCATTAATGATATGTCCAGTAATGAATGTAATACACCAACTGAAGCCTTACTACTGGTTAATAAAGATATAGCTTAACTTCCTTGCTTTTATACTCCATGCCTTTTTATACAAAACCAAGAATTGCAAATACATTTTTAACAGCCTTTTCAACCTGTCTTTGTATAATCCTTTATTTATTATTGTGCTATCTTCCTTTCTGTTATCTACTTTTGCAAGTCACTAACAAACTTTGAAGTTGTATCCTGTGTACTCTAGTCTAATCCATAAATACTTGACTGATCAGGAAAAAACATTTTGTTTTATCTGAAGGTTTTCATTTTACAGTAAAGTGATTAAATACCAAGTAGTTCTGATTATGCAAAACTCACCTTAGCACTGGATTTTAATATTACAACATGCAAACTTTAGTTACTGATTTTTTTTAGAGATTTTACCTATGTCATTGGTGGATGTGGGGATGTAACATTACACAAATAGCACAGCACTTAAGGAGCCCATTCATCTCATTGAGTCTGGGTGGCCCTTTTAAAGAATAATTCTGTTAGTCCTATTCACCTACTGCCACAATCCCACCACCACACCCACCCACAATCCAGGACTAGTTACACTTGCCCATTTGCACCTCAGTCTGCAACAGTCACATAGAACATCGATTTGGGTCCTTCAGTGCCACTTCTACTAATGTCCCCAGATGTGTCAAATTGACACTCCAGGACTTAAACACATACCAGTCCAGTAACGAAAGAATTCTATATTGTTGGAGGTAAAAAAAGATAGAAAATAGGAGCAGGAATTGGCCATTTAATCCATCAAGGTCACACTGCTGTTTAATACGGTCATGGCTGATCCTTTCACAATGCCATTATCCCACACTCTCCCTATACCACTTCACATCTTTAGCATCTAGAGACCTATTCAGTTCTTTCTTAAGTGTATTAATGGCTTGGCTTCCACATCCTTCTGTTGTAAAGAATTCCACAGGTTTATTAGCCTCTCTATGAAGAAATTTCTCCTCAACTCGGTCCAAAGTGGCCTACCATGTCTGCTAAGAATGTAATCCTTGCTCTGGTGCCACCTCAATTGCCCCATCCCCATTTTTCACTCGCAACACTGCCCAATCTACTTTTCCTTTTTTTAAAAAGATCGAATATCTTTGGATCTTCAGTTCCCAACCTTGATCATCCTAAAGACATGTCTCTATCATCACAATCATACTGTACATGTTTATAACTGTTTGCACTGTTAATTCATTTACCTTATTGCAAATGCTCTGTGCATTCAATTTAGATTTTTCTTTCTAATATTTTTATACTTTTTTATACATTGGCTCTAATTGCTACTAGCTCCTGATTTCTCTATCTTCAACTCTTGCTTTCGACTTTGCTGTCTTTTTTATTTTCTATCTTTGTCCTTTACTATTGTCTCCCTATTGAGGTTCCAAGATAATTACTGATGAGGATCCAATTTGACTCATCTATTTGGAGTAGCCCTACAATCTCCACTGTACCATCTAATTGTTCCTTAATTATATACAGGGGTTCTGTTTATACCATTCTCTCTGAAAGTCTGTTCTTATTTTTGTTTCTGAAAGATGTTATGCCACTGTATAAACATAAAGTACTGTATGCATCCAGGCCAGGCCACATAGTCCTGGAAACTGGGGCAGAATTGAAAGCAAAAGGAAAACTAATAGAAAATGTTACATTTTCAGTAATATAATCACAGATGACTTTGAGATATGGTGTATAACAGGCTAGTGGAACATAAAAAATGTCTTCATGGATGAAACAGCAAGGCAGAACATATGGTGAGTTAGTTATCTCATGAGTCGCTTTGTCTAGGCAGTTTTTGTTTCAAAAGCAATATGTGGAGAACAGAGTATGAACCGACAAGGTATTTAAAACATAGAGAAAACTAAAATCAATGTAAAAGGAAACAAGAAGTATTTTCTACACACACAAAATTGATAATGTTTCAGCTCCATCCACTCAGAGCACGTTAATATCTTTGATAACAAGGTGTAGAGCTGGATGAACACGGCAGGCCAAGCAGCATCAGAGGAGCAGGAAGGCTGACATTTCGGGCCTAGACCCTTCTTCAGAAATTTATCAGAATAATATCTTTGTTAATTAAAGATATTTATTATCAGGTGGCATTTAAAATAAATGCATTAATGCCAGTGTTAGCACAGAGATTAGATTAACGAAAATGCATTCAACTTCATTTCAACAAAGTATTTTTTAAAAAAACATAATAGTCCTTCCTCCATGAAATGGCAGTCCTTTGAAGGTGAATAGCTACTGTGCTGCACTAAGGCATCTCATTGTATAAAGTGCCCCTATATTGTGAAATTGGATTGAGCACTTGCTGTAGCCAGCAGCAATGGTAAAAGGAGCAGGCACTCATGATTTAATATTGTAATATTGTCATTGATCTCAGCATGATTTTTGAAGTCTGTTACCATAGTAATAATTGGCCTTTAAACAGTAAAATTAAGCAATATGATTGTTTGCAGTTACAGTGAAGAATGTTTTCTACTCAGTAACATTAACTTAGGGCATTATCTTACTCTATGAATGTATCAAAGCTCTTTGTGTATATTCAACATTTCTCATATTGATTTTAAATTTTGCACTTTTTCAATTGATTAAACAAAACTAACTTGGATTTATTTAGCGCCTCTAGTAAATTTCACCAAAGCTATTCACAGAAGTGTTAGAAAATAAACTTTGATACTGAAAAATATAGGAGATTAGAAGGCAGATGACCAAAAGCTAAATTAATGAAGAAGGATTTAAAGCGTGTCTTAAAAGGTAAAGAGAGACAGAAAGGGGATTTCAAATCGTGGTGCCATAGGCTTAGGCCACCTAGCTTGGACTAAAAGCACAGCCACCAATGAGGCATAATTAAAATCAGGGATGAACAAAAGGCCACAACAGGAGAAATTCGGAAATCTCAAACAGTTATTTGGTACCTTGTTAAGAGCAGGGTATAAATACCATCTGTCAGGACAGTATTGGGACTTGAATTCCTTGCTAGGAAGAGAGCTGTGTGAATTTCTAGTCACAAACTCTGACAGCTGTGGATGGTTATTAATACAGTTCGTTTTCACTTCCAGATTGGCTTTATTTCCTTCCTGTTCTTTACAGTTAAGAAGCATACCCCTATATTTTAGAGCTGGTGTTATTCATTTATTTTTAACTTCCCAGTTCAAAAACTCCAGCCCCTCCTGTTCTTGTTCCCTTCCACACTTGCTAGCATCAATTCTCGGGTATACCTAATTAACGACCAGATATCTGCTACCTAATTAAACATACCACTTTCCCTGGAGTCGAAGGGTGTGGAAATAACTGGAATGTGAATCTGTGAAATTCACTACCTCTAAGATGCATGGGATCCGTGGTGACTTGGCTGTGTGGATTCAGAATTGGCTTGCCCGTAGAAGACAGAAGGTGGTGGTGGAAGGGTGTTTTTCAGGCTGGAGTATACAGTTAATGGCAGGACCCTGAACAGCATTTATGTACAGAAAGATCTTGGGGTTCAAGTCCATAGCTCCCTGAAAGCAGCCACGCAAGTAGATAGGGTGGTAAAGAAGGTGTATGCCTTTATTGGTCAGGGAATTGAGTACAAGAGTCAGGATGTCATGTTGCAGCTTTATAAGACTTCGGTTAGGCCACATGTAGAATACTGTTCAATTCTGATTGCCACATTACAGGAAGGATGTGGAGGCTTTGGAGAGGGTGCAGAAGAGGCTGACCAGGATACTCAGAGATAGTAAGAACTGCAGATGCTGGAGTCAGAGATAACACAGTGTGGAGCTGGAGAAACACAATGGGCCAGGCAGTATCAGAGGAGCAGAAAAGTTGACGTTTTGAGTCGGGACCCTTCTTCAGAAGATGCTGCCTGGATTAAAGGGTATGAGTTACAAGGAGAAGCTAGAAAAACTCAGGTTGTTTTCTCTTGAGTGGCAGAAGCTGAGGGGAGACTTGATAGAAGTTTATAAAATTATTAGATGTATAGATAGGGTTGACGGTCAGAATCTTTTTTCCAAGAGTTGAAATGTCTAATACTAGGGGATATGCATTTAAGGTGAGGGGGGAAGTTCAAAGGAGACGTGAGGGACAGATTTTTTACACAGAGAATGTAGGAGTCTGGAACACACTGCCAGGGGTGGTGGTGGGGGCAAATACGATAGGGGCATTTAGGAGACTTTTAGAAAAGTATATGAATATGCAAGGAACGGAGGGATATGGACCAATGGCAGGCAGAAGAGATTAGTTTCATTTGACATCATGTTTGGCACAACGTTGTGGGCCGAAGGGCCCATTCCTTTGTTGTACTGTTCTATGTTCTAGAGTGTGGTGGATGCCAAGACACTGCATATTTTAAGGAGGAGATAGATTTTTAATTAGTAACCTGTTAAAGGGTTATGGGGAGTTGCATTCGAGATGAGATCAGCCAGATCATACTAAATGGCAGAGCAGGCTCAAGAGGACTGAATTACTTACTCCTGCTGCTTGTTATTATGTTTTGGGAGTCCATTGCAAAGTGAGGTTTGAATCACATAAGCACAGCACTGTGTAATGCTGCATTATTCCATGTTGTCATTCTGGCCAGGAAACTGAACAGGAAATTATTTATGCCAAGGAAACAAATTACCTTGCAATTAATGGCAAACAAAGGATCTTTATATTTCAAAAGTATAAAGCAAGCATTCCCTTGAGGGCAGGAACACGTCTGTACTTAATTGGCTCATGGTTCTGATTGCACACATATGTTAATGCAGAGTCATTCCCTGTCAAATCTAGCCACTATCAGGTTCCTTTGGGCCTATCTGCCACATCTTAGTACGACCTGGTTTTTTCAACAGCCTCATCATCAGTGCTAGCTTACTCAGCATTTCTATCAGATTTGCCTTATTCCTCGTCTGAGGAAAGAGGTGTATAGTTCATCTCCCACTCTTCCATGTTCTTACCTATAAGAACCCTGGCTGATTTTTCATTATTTTAAGTTTATTCTGATATTAATTTTGGTTTGGAGCTGTGAACTGGGAACTGTGGGCTGAAGATGACTTTTGGACTGTGAGTAATAGCTTGTGTTAAAAAGAAAACAGACCAAACAAGCCTTTTTATTTTTTGTGAGACGAAGCCTGGAAGTTAATTGCTAGTTGGTTTCTGATCAAGGTTCTACAGAAGCTTCATCACTAGAGAAGAGCATTATGTTTAAACAGATAGCAGAAGTTGGCCATTAATGAAGTTAGTACCTGAGAAATTGGTCCAGCTAGTCTGGTAAAGACGTTATGCTCAAGTAGGTGACAGATGTTAGACTTTTTGATTTACTCACAGGATGTGGGCATCTCTGGCTAGACCAGTATTTATTTCCCATCCCTAATCGTCCATAGGGTAGTTAAGAGTCAACCACATAGTTCCGGATCTGCAGTCACAAGTAGGCTAGACCGAGGAAGGAGGACAGATTTCCTTCTTTACAGGATATTAGTGAACAAGATGGGTTTTTTCCAAAAATCAATAATGGTCATCAGTGAACTCTTAATGCCAGATTCTGTATTGGATTAAATTCTAGGAACCCAGGTCCCCAGAGCATTAGCTGAGTTTCTGGATTAATGGTCTAGCAATAATACCAGTAGGCCATTGCTTCCCCATAACGACTGAGACTTTGTAGAGGAAATGATTGAATGATCTGTCAAGGAGTGGTCAGATTTTGACTTGGATTTTAGACTGTGTTTCCTGGAGAAAAGAGTGGGGCTATTAATGCTACAGCATGATTTGGAAGCTCCCCATCTAACCTCCCATGAACGGTTCTTAGAAGCTCAGAGAATAGAAAACTGAGTTATAAGTATTTCTGCCTTTATGTAAATGAACTGTAAAGATGACCCTGATCAACAAGTTCAGAACCTCAACCAAGAAACCATCAGCTATGTCTGTGGAACAATGTATCATGAAAACCATTTAAGTAGCCTAGTCAGTTTTGTTATTTTCTTTTATTTATCCCTTACCTGTGTTTGTTTGTCTTTTGTATGAATGGGGCTTAAAAGCAAAAGGTTTTTTGGGTTTACAGCATAGAGCAATCAGATTAAAATAAAACAAAGAACTGTGAATGCTGGAAATCTGAAACAAAAGCAGAAATTGCTGGAGAAACTCAGTAGATCTGGCAGCATCTGTGGGGAGAAAGCAGAACTAACATTTTGGGTCTGATGACCCTCCTTCAGAATTAATTACTTTGTTGTTTACTTTTGCTCTATTAATGTTATTGTATTGTTAATAAATTGCTAAGTCTTTTGTTTAAGCTACAAATCAGTATTTAGAATTGATTATTTGCGAAGTCTAGGATTCAGTAATCTGGTTAGGAACCATTGAGGTCAATTCTGAGGGTCTTTGAATGTTTTAATTTTACTATGTTGCGAATACAGAGGTAGAAAGGCAAATTTGGGTTTGGTGGTCTGTCTCCGTGTTGAAACACCCCCTGACATTGCGTTCACTATTCTGGAGATTCTATCTGGTAAGTACAGGAGAGCTCTTACTGAGGCAACAGAAGTATATCTTCAGAAAACCAATTGTCAGTTCAATGACAGCCCTGGTGAATGGTTGGGCAGCATTGTAGTACCATTTGGCTTCAATCAGAAAGATGTACATTGTGATTATTAGGCATACTATCTTGGGTACCCCTTGCCACCCACAAGCAAGCCATGGAGCTGATGCAGGAGAGTGAATAATTCAAGGAACCTTGGAGTTTTGCAAAATGTAAATGTTGTGACCGCTCCATGTATAGCAGGCATGCATTTACAGGAATTGTTTCATGGGGGCATTGAGGGAGTGATATCCTTTCCTGTTCAGGAAGCTGGCTGGATGGTGCCATGGAGTTCCATGGAATGTGAGTGTCACATGAATGTAGTCAGTGGCCCCTCATACCTGAGGGAACTCAGTGATGGCTGCAAATCCGACACCTTGGCTCTCTGTGTCCTTGATGGACTGGACAAATTCTATAACTTCCCTGTAAACGGCATTGGTGAACTCACATTGGTGTGATGCCATTTGGGAGATGCTACACATGTCTCCACTTGAGGTTTGAAAGGAGTTGGTGGTAGGGAGTTCACTGTCACTTTGATCTTCTGTATGCCAGGCATAGTGCTATTTCTCAAATCACAGCTGCGGATGTGCCTGCAGGAGGTGCAAATGTCGGTGATGACATCCTTAGTTATTGCCTTTCAGTCAGGTGCAGGTAACGCAACACCTTTGGTACATTGTCTGTTAGTACACTGCACAGCTGCACTGGAGACCAGGACTTGCACAGCTACAGCCCTCTGAGCCTTGTGTTTCTGGTTCTGCTGGTGTTGGGCATACCACTGCCATCATCACCAGCAACTGTCCTAAGGCCTCATTGTACACTGAGGTTTATCTCCATGACCAATGATCCTTTTTCATCCTGCCTGTGCAAAATCTTTGTATTCCTGACTAATACATTGTTTTCCATGCATGTGGCAAGTCGCCTTCATTATCCCCTGTGATACAGCCCTATCGCCTGCATAACAGTTTCATCCTTACAAGGGCCTGTGAATATCCTTGCTTGGCTACAAGTGGAATAATCATCACACCCCAATCACCATCAACACTGTTAGTGAGCCTTAGGTGCCCATCTTCTCAGACTTAAATGAATCATATGACCTGGTTGTGATGTTCATTTCAGGGGCTGATAAAGCTCATTCACCTTTATTGTCTTCAGTGTTAAATGCTTAACTGAGCGCTTGCACGGTATTATTTTTCAGTTTCTGTGTTTGGCAGTTGGCCGGTGTGTATTGTACAAGAACACGTACAGATACTGGGCTCTCTCATTTGTACTACAAATTCTCTGTGAGGCCTTCTATTGGAATCTGTTTTAGAAGACAGGTGGTAGTTGTTAATTTTTCATTTGATTCATTCTCCAGCTACCCTCCCCCTTACACTACACTATTCTCCCATCACTCTGTCTGGCGTTTACCCTTCCTCTGGCATCCTCTGTTTTCTTCTTCAGTCTGCCTCGTGACTGTTGGCACTTTAATTCTCTCCTTTGAAATTCTTTCTCTTCCCAATCCCTTTCCCATCCAATCTACATGCCAGCCTTAGCTTTACACCATCCCTTAATCAATTTATCTGCTTTATCTCAATTCCTGCTTTTTTGGCCCCCTTGCCTCTATCACTATGATTCACTCTTTTGCATGCCAGTTTTCTTTCTTCATTCTCCATGATCCTTTCATTACCCCCAAAAAACTATGCTGTTTAAGTGTCAAACTCTCTTGCTCCTTTCAACGTAAACTACCTTACTTTTGAGTTGCCCCACGCACCTCCTTTTGAGTCATGCCTGCTCCAGGCAGGTTTGCTCCTGTCAACCACTGTGGCTGCCTTGCTTGATCAGGCTTGTTGACCTGGTCACGCTCCACCCCTTACACAGCCAGCATTTAAGAACAAGCAAGACCATACATGACTCAGATTTCTAATGAACTGATTGATCCAGCCAGGCCTTGACCCCAGTTTATATTTAACAATAACAAGTAACATTGCATTTGATTGAGACCCAGAGGTTTTTCTGGAGGGTACCAATAAATAGGGCATTAGTTAAGAATTATAAAATTAGAAGCAATCTGATCAACTTCTGAAATTAGCTACCAGAAAAAGTCTTCAAAGCATAAGTATAAATAGAATCAAGAGACATTTAGTTGTATTTCTAGTGAGAGAAGGAATGGAAGGATAAGTAGGGATCAAATTTATCAAAATAAGATGTACTTTTGTATCTGCTGGCCTCTGTAACCATTATTTACTGTTTTAAGTTTTGCGTATGGATGGATGGATGGAGGTGTAATTGTCCTTCCTAACAGGAGAACTATATTTTAGAATCATAGAAATTCCTGTTGCTGATCTCTTTAACCATTTGACACACAAAATCCCTTTCTGTGCGATCATTAAATGGGTAATAAATTAAAAACACTATCTGAGAAAAGGAGACAGGAACTCTATCCAAATATGAGAAATCTGCGTATGGTAATACTATTCACAATATGGGCAGATGGTGGTAAAGTAGTAACAAAATAGTGGACTACTAATCTAAAGACTCAGATTAAAGCTCTGGAGGATATAGTTTAAAACCCACAACAGCTGGTAGAAATTAAATTCAATGAATTTAATTTTGAAGTGAAAGCTAGAGTCAGTTATGTTTATGATGAGACTATATCAATTGTTGTAAACACCCATCTGTTTCAGTAACGTCCTTTAGGGAAGGAAATTTACTGTCCCAACCTGGTCTGGCCTGCACGTGGCTCCAGACCCACAGCAATGTACTTGATTCTTACCTATCTTCTGAAAATGCCTAGCATGCCTCCCAGTTGTATCAAACTGGCAAAAATACTCAAAAGAATGAAACCAGGCAGACCACCTGGCATTGACCTAAGCACCAGAAACAATAATGGCAATCTAAGCCCTGTCAACCCTGCAAAGCTGTCCGTACCAATATCTGGAGGCAAGTCTCAAAATCAAAAGAGCTGTCTCACAGACTAGCCAAGCAACAATCTGACATACTCATGGCATTGTATCCTTACAATGTCCCAGATACCATGATCACCAACCCTAGGTAGTCCAGTTCCGACGGTAGGTCAGACCCAGCAGAGGTGACGGCACACCTTTCTACAGTCAGGAGGGAGTTGCCCTGGGAGACCTCAACATTGACTTCAGACCGCATGCAGTCCCACAGCATTAGGTTCAAGGGCGAGGAAACTTCCTCCTGATTACCTTGTACTCCCCAGTTCAGCTGATTAATCAGTATTCTTCCACTTGGAGGGAGCACTGACAGGAGCAAGAGCACAGAATACACTCTGGATTGAGCACTTCAATGTCCATCACCAAAAAACAGCTCAGTACTACTGACAGAAGTTTGACATAGGTGCTAGACTGGATCTGTACAGGTCATAAGGGACGCGATAAGTGGAAAAACACACTTAACCTTATTCTCACCAATCTGCCTGCCACATCTAATTATGACACTATCGATAGGAGTGATCATCACACAGTCCTTGTGGAAACGAGGTCCCATCTACACATCAAGGTGTGTTGAGAGCCACTACCATGATGCTAAATTGGATAGATTTTAAAAGATCTAGTAACTCAGTAGCCTGGGTATCCACGACACCTTGGGGGCTATCAACAGCATTAGAATTGTATTCAGACACAATCTGCCACCTCATGGTCCAGCATATCCTCACACTACCACAGCCATCAAACCGGAGGATCAAATCTGGTTCAATGACGAGGGCAGGAGTACATCTCAGGGAGCAGGACCAGGCATACCTAAACGTGAGATGTCAGGTTGACACTACCAGCATCCTGGGTGTTGACAAGGAGCTGAACTGGACCAGACAAATAAATACTATGGCCATAAGAGGCCATAACAGTAATCCTACAATAAATAACATACTTCCTGATTCCCCAAATCCTGTCCAGCATCTACAAGGCACAAGTCAAGGGTGCGATGAAGCATTTCCCACTTGCCTGATGGGTGCAGCTCTGTTAGCACTTGAGAAACTTGACACCATCTAGGAAACAGCAACCTGCTTAATTAGCACTATAGTCACAAACATTCACTCCACCGCCAATGCACACATGCAGCAGGGTGGCACAAGGGTTCAGTGGTTAGCAGTGCTGCCTCACTGCACCAGGGGTGCAGATTCAATTCCATCCTCAGGCAACTGTTTGTGTGCAGCTTGCATATTCACCTGTGTCCGCATGGGTTTCCTCCCAAAGTCCAAAGATGTTCGGTTTAGGTGGATTGGCCATGCGAAATTGCCCTGTAGTGTTCAGGGATGTGCAGGCTAGGTGGATCAGCCATGGAAAAACGAGTAGAGGATTGGGTCTGAGTGGGATGCTCTTCGGAGGGTCAGTGTGGACTCGCTGGGCTGAATGACCTGCTTCCACACAATAGGGATTCTATGATCTACAAGATGCACAGCAGAAATTCACCAGGCCTCCTTAGATAACACCTTCCAAACCCTGACTACTGCCAGGTAGAAGGACAAGGGCAGCAGGTGCACGGAAATGACACTAACTGAAGTTTTCCAAACTATCCTGTCTTGGAAATATATTGCATTTCCTTCTCTGTTGCTGCGTCAAAATCCTGAAACTGCTTCCCTGGTGGAATTATGTGCGCACCTACACCAAATGGACTACAGCAGTATAAGAAGGCATCTCATTTCCATCTTTTCAAGGGCAACTAAGGATAGGCAATAAATGCTGACCCACCCAAGGAAGACAACATAATCTCAGTGATTTTAAAGTGTGCCACTCAGTTCAAGTGCAACCAGGGATGGACAACAAATGCTGACCTTGCAAACAATGCCCACATCTCATGAAAAGAATTTTAAAAATTCCAAATTTGTATGTCTGTATCTATCCAGCAAATGTCAGGAATCCTGGAATAGTTCATAATGGGCTTAAGAGGCAAGCCGATGTTCATCACGTTGTTCTGTTCTATCTACCGTCATGCACGAATGAGACTGCATTTCATTTTCTCCATTCAAACTGCATATTTTGAATTTCATTCCCAGCAGCAGGACAACAAGAGAATCAAACCAATTTAATGTTGCCATTCTGTTTCCATCCATGATTCCATTGCAAATTCTACAGACTTCTTTGCAATAGAATCCTCCACCCTGACACACTTCTTGCTTCAGATCTTGTCTGCTACTTGTCTATGAAGTTCCTTCTGATCCTGAATTGATCAAGCTATTTGATGGAGTCCTGTTATTAAGGCATTCTGTAAACTACAAGTTTGTGAAATGTTGGAACGTGCGATTTTTGTAAATCATGGTCTGCTTGTTCACATTATTTATTTATTTATTTTATTGAATAATGCAGGTTGTTGTGGCTAGAGTTTATGAAATGGTCAATTAAATTAAATTGTTTAAGCTTCTCTGTCTACATTAGACAGTTGTGATAACTGCTTATTAAGATAGCTATGCTGACAGTTATTTATAGTTGCAGTGTTTTTATCGAAACGAATGTAGCATTGTTTTCTGACGAATAGGGAGGTGAGGATGGGGGAGGGAACTGAGGGAGGAAAAGGATGAAATAGGGGTCGAAAGGAAGAGGATCTGATGCACAAGAAGTAGAACAGGATTGTAAAGAAAATGTCATGATGGGAAAGAAAAAGGAAGGAAAGAAATGAAGAAAGTAAATCTTATGCTCTACACTACAAGCTCATTTTCATGTGACACCGTAAAAGGAACTTTTTTATTGCAAGACAGCATGCTCACTAAAGACAAATATAAAAGGTTTATCAGGTATTTTATAGAATCCTCAACAGGGCAGGTTGTACATGATCAGGAGAAACTGTAGTACCGATGGTGCAATGAGATTTCTCATTTCATTCTAGCTTTTGTTCTCATTTAACATTGATTTTCCCTCCTTTATCATGGACTTTCATTTTTTAAGGATAGAATCCTTGCAGTGTTGAAACAAACCATTCAGCCCATCGAGTCCACAGACCCTTTGAAGAGCATCCCACGCAGGCCCATCCCCAACCCTATCCCTGTAACCCTGCATTTTCCATAGCTAACCCACACATCCCTCAACACAATGGGTAATTTAGCATAGCCAACCCACCTAACCTGTGCATCTTTGGACTGTAGGAGGAAACTGGGGCATCTGGCAGAAATGGGGAGAATTGCAAACTCCACACAGACAATCGCCTGAAGGTGGGATCAAACCTGGACTCCCTGGTTCTATGAGGCAGTAGTGCTAACTGATGAGCCACCATGCGCTTTATGGAGAATAGCAATAAACTTACTGGAATCTTTACCAATTATACCTTCTTTAGGCTTTCACATTCTATTAATATCATGATTTATCACTCCTGGTATCTCATTTGGCAAGTACACTTCCTGTGCAGTGTTGAGTAAGTCAAGCAAAGAAATGAGGAAATATGAAGTCTTTCACATTTGTGTGAAATGAGCTAATGTAATATCACAAACTGTAATATCTTAAAATAACTACCATACTTCTAAGGCACTTATTTCACTGAACCTTCAACATGGTGTTACTTGCTGCTAACCTACTGACATGCAAGACTCAATCTGGTGACCTTCAATGGAAAGATACTTTTGATAAGTTAAGGCAGCTCAATTAGCCATTGTAACTTGGATCTGTAGCTGCACGGACAATACCTATGCTGAACATTATCATTTTACAAGGACAGCACAGTGGCACAGCAGTTAGCACTGCTCCCTCACAGTGCTATGGTCCCAGGTTCAACTCCACCCTTGGGTGACTGCCTGTGTGGAGTTTGCACGTTCTCCTTGTGCCTGTGTGGGTGTCATCCTGCAGCCCAAAGATGTGCAGTTGTAATCTGGAGATGGATAGGTATGCTAAATTCATTTACTCTGATTTATGGCACGATAGCCACAATTCATGACTTCCAAATGTTTGCTCATACTGAGGTGAGGAAGACAATTTATAGCTCTACCCTCTTCACCTATATAATTTTAGTACTGTTAGCTTCACTTCCAGCTCTAGTCTTATTGTCTTGAAATTCCTGACAAGATCTCCACACAGCACAGAAGCACCAGGACTTTTACTTGTCAATCATGGGCAGCATTCTTTCTCCCCTCATAAGAATGATAAAGAAGTAGATAACTTGTTCACTCAATGTCTGCAAAAGGGCAGCACTGACAGCGTTTCAAAATTTACAGTATTACAGCCTCATGGAGCAGGGTTGAAGAAAGGCAGAAGTTGACATCATGTGTTCTGACAAGTTGGAACCTGAGTCTGCCCTTATGCAGACTGCCTGTAAAAGGGAAAGCGGAAAACAAGATTGCTACAACATAATTCTTTCAAAGCTAATCCCAGGAATACAGAAGGATAAACAATGGTGGATTGCCCCCTGGAGGTATTAGTGATGCAGGTGGGCAGGAAGAATGAAGTCATGGTCCTGTGAGGTGGCCAGGAGTTCTTCAACAACTAGTCTAAGAAGGAAGTGGAAGTGAGTGACCGGGATGGTCAACTACTCTGGTCTGAACTTAAAAACCTGGCACCTATAATCTAACGATATTATATGGATATTCAACACCCGTGATTAAAAGTTCACATGACATCTTTCCTCTTCGACACTAACCCATAACACTCCCATCTCTACTCCAACAGCATTCACTGACACCGAAGGCTCACCCTTAATGTACTGTTTCTTGCCGTCATACACCTAACAAAACTACTGGCCTCAATCCTACCTCTTGCTGTTTCTACATACTTCCAACTACTCAGTTATGACAGAAACCACACCCAAAACAGTGCTACATGCCACTGAAATTCTATCCTCTCCCATGAAGGACAATGTGGTACAGTATAGCAAGGAGTTGAGCAGAGCTGATGAGTAACAGGACGTCTGCATTTCTTGAAGCATACAGAGATTTTTTTTGCGTCAATGAGTTAGCTGTTCTGTGAACATTGTGGATGTCAGCACCTTGCTGCATTATTAACCCTCTCAACTCCCAGCACACCCTCATCTTACTATAGAAGAACAAAGCTGCAGTCAGTGTGTTCCTGGGTGTTTTTACTTCTCATTCCCACCCCACCCCCACTTTGCACTTAGCCACATTCCTCTTCTAAGTTCCAATTTTCAGAACACCCAAGAACTTGAATCCCTCAAATTAAATTTATTTCAAACCACGTCTGTCAATGTGACTTCTAATTATAGAAAATTTTGGGTCAAGAAACCTTCTTTACCTTGATAGTTAAGTGTAGTTGCAAATTTCCATTGATCTTTATTTAAAATTCATCGTCCTGTACTTTACACAATTAAGTAAAAATACAGTGACAGATTTCAAAATTAACGATCTCTAGTTCCTTAAAATTGGCTGAGTAAAATGTCCTATACCAGAAATAAAGAGAAAACCTGCAAATTCCGGAGTTCAGAGATGAGAAATTGAAAATTCTGAAAATGTATAATTTGACCGTCAGCATCTGAAAAGAGAGGTTAATGTTTCAAGAATTCATCAAAACTAGGATGAAGGGAAAAGCCCTGAAACTTTAATCTGCCTTTGCACTTTTCAAATCCTATTTAATCTGAGTATTTCCAGCATTTTGTTGTAATGAGGTAAACTCAATGGACTTCGGAGAAAAAAAAAATCTTCAAACATAAAGAATAATTAGTACTATAAGATGTGAATTCAAGAAAAGAAGTCATATGTAACTTATGTAAACTATTTCAAAATACAGCATAATTGTGGTCTTTAAATAATATCATTACCTTCGCAGGAATTGCAGGAATTTGATGCGCAATGTGAGCATTTGAGTGTCATTTTCATGCATGTGAAAACAGAGTGTGCTACTCACGGGGAATATGAAAAATTTCTAGTATGTTGTAGATTGATATGTCGTGTATTTTTGTTTTAAAGCTTTTTACCCCTCTTTCCTGCCCTCTCCTTTCCTGTGGGGCAGTAATTAGCTTTATTGCAACTGTCTTCCCAGATGGACATGTTAGCGATTGGAACATCTGCATGCAAAAGACAATCTGAGTGAACCTGTACTTGTCAATACCACAGCAGCCCACTTTCTTACCATTAAAAACTTTACTGAAACCAATTTAAATTTTACACTGTTAGCCTATTGTACAAAGGCTTCACGTATGATAAGTTTAATAAGTATAAATTTACAGGCCTGCACTTGGAAAAGAATCATGGGAAACTATCATTGTCCCATCAAAGTCTTTCCATTCAGAATTGGATGGCATTTTCAATATGGCCATCATCCCAGTGTCCTGCATTTATGCAATTTTCTGGTACAGTGGGGAAAATATCTGAAGTCAATTTAGAAAGACAATATTGAAATTTCTCACTGTTCCTGAACTGCAAGCAAATCCCGTAGTAACTCATAGGTCTTGCTAATCCCAGCTATCCTGATTATAGCATGAATTGTTCTCTCTCAGGAGCTTGTTCAGCTCTCTTTTTGAGTGTGCGGATTCCATGCTTAGCACATGCTGACATAATCCGTCACTGGGCTGATGATACCCTGGAAAGAAATGCTTCTTGCCAATTGCTTGGATTCACAGTGGGTCAGTGGTTAACACTGCTGCCTCACAGCACCAGGAAGGCAGGTTTGATTCCACTATCAGGCAATTGTCTGTATGGAGTTTGCACATTTTCCCCGTGTCTGCGTTGGTTTCCACTGGATGCTCTGGTTTCCTCTCACAGCCCCAAGATGTGCAGGTTAGGTGGATTGGCCATGGGAAATGCAGGGTGTTACAGGGATGGGGTGGCTCTGGGCAGGATGTTCTTCGAAGGGTCAGTGTGGACATGATGGGCTGAATGGCCTACTTCCACACTGTACAGATTCTATGATTCTAACTGCCATCTGCACAGCCACAGCAATTCAAGTAGCAGGAAAGAAAGAAACAACAGTTCTGATGGAAAGGATCTGTCATTTGATCTGACATTTGCAGCCATAGTGCAGACACTATAGTGCATCTGGAGACAAGTATAGGTTTGAAATCAGCACATAGTGATTCATGGACCTGAGTGGATTACAAGCAGAACAGGGGTAAAGGATGATTCGTGTCAGTTTGCTAAGGGAAGGTGAGATAACAATTCCAAGATAATAATATCTTTAGAAAAGGTCGACAAAGAGGATCTACTTTCATTCGTTGATTGTTCAAGAAATAGGTGACACTGGGGTTTTCGCCAAGAAATTACAGGGAAATCTGAGGTGTCACATCAGCCATTTGGGCTATATGATGTTCAGATAGCAATATTTCCATGGTTTCAGGAAATAGGCAGGAAATGTAATGGTGCATGTGTTCATATTCATGATTAGCACCACACTGGTTGCACAGACCCGAGGTATCGCCTGCCCTTAAGAAATCAAGGTAAACCTTAACTGTGCTACTTCCATAAATGAAGTTTGTTACCATGTTATTTACAATGTTAAAGCTAATCTCTTAAACAACATGCAATCATATCTGCAATGCTGTGTTGCTATGGACATTTTGATAAGCAACAAATAACTCAAAAATGACTTAAAAATGACCACATAGATTTATATTGGTTTGATTAACCTGAATACTGAACTAAACACTGTAATATGTTTAATTTCCAGCTTTCAGGTTTGGTTGTAAATGTCATTTCTTAAGTGTAGGCTTATAAAGCATTCTTGACCTCACTGTTTCACAAATCTTATCGATTTTGAGATCACTCATGCCTCTGAATCAGAAGGTCATATGACCAATCCAGTAACTCAGTATATAACCCAAATGACACTTCAGTGTAATAACAAGGGATTTCTGCATTGTTGGAAGTATTCAGAGTGAAACAATAAACCAAGGCTGTATCCATCTGCTTAGACGAGCATAAAAGACTGCAGCCATACACAATTTCAAAGAAGAACTGGAGTTCTCCCCAATGTCCAGGTCAATATCTATTCCTTAATCAGCAACTTAAAAGTAATTATCTGGCCATTATTATATTACTGTTTGAAATATATAAAATTCTGACGAGTCTTGATATGGTAAATCTGAACAAGAGAGAATCACAAACCAAGATTTGCTGTTTCAAAATAAGGGGTCGTTCATTTAAAACAGAGATAAGATCTTTTTTCTCTCAGAGGATCATGAGTCTTTAGAACTCTGTCCCAGAAAAGGCAGTGGAAGAGCAGAATCTTTGAATATTTTACAGACAGGTGGATAGATTCTTGGTAAGCAAGGGGGTGAAACATTATCAGGGGTAGGTAGGAATGTGGATTTGAGGTTACAATCCTGCTCTATGTGTGCGGTTTGTGGTATCTGTGCCAAACTGACTGCCATGACAAAATGTTAAGCACCCTGAATTTTCAAAATGTACTATAAGTTTTTCTTTCTGATCATAAGTAAAACATATCCTCCAAACAAAGGGGTTACAGGATCAGTTCTTGAATTATACTGAACTAGGTGATGTCAGACAGGGAACACACTCTGCTTCTGCAGAGATAGTAGGAACTGCAGATGCTGGAGAATCCGAGACAACAAGGTGCAGAGCCGGATGAACACAGCAGGCCAAGCAGCATCAGAGGAGCAGGAAGGCTGACGTTTCGGGCCTAGACCCTTCATCAGAAATGGGGGAGGGGAAGGGGGTTCTGAAATAAATAGGGAGAGGGGGGAGGCGGAAGGAAGATGGATAGAGAAGAAGATAGGTGGAGAGGAAACAGACAGGTCGAAGAGGCGGGGATGGAGCCAGTAAGGGTGAGTGTAGGTGGGGAGTTAGGGAGGAGATAGGTCAGTTCAGGGAGGACGGACAGGTCAAGGGGGCGGGATGAGGTTAGTAGGTAGGAGATGGGAGTGTGGCTTGAGGTGGGAGGAGTGGATAGGTGGGAGGAAGGACAGGTTAGGGAGGCGGGGACGAGCTGGGCTGGTTTTGGGATGCGGTAGGGGGAGGGGAGATTTTGAAGCTTGTGAAATCCACATTGATACCATTGGGCTGCAGGGTACCCAAGCGGAATATGAGTTGCTGTTCCTGCAACCTTCGGGTGGCATCGTTGTGGCACTGCAGGAGGCCCAGGATGGACATGTCGTCTGAGGAATGGGAGGAGGAGTTGAAATGGTTCGCGACTGGGAGGTGCAGTTGTTTATTGCGAAGCGAGCGTAGGTGTTCTGCAAAGCGGTCCCTGAGCCTCCGCTTGGTTTCCCCGATGTACAGGAGGCCACAACGGGTACAGCAGATGCAGTATACCACATTGGCAGATGTGCAGGTGAACATCTGCTTGATGTGGAAAGTCTTCTTGGGGCCTGGGATGGGGGTGAGGGAGGAAGTATGGGGGCAGGTGGAGCAGTTCCTGCGGTTGCAGGGAAAAGTGCCGGGTGTGGTGGGGCTGGAGGGGAGTGTGGAGTGGACAAGGGAGTCACGGAGACAGTGGTCCCTCCGGAAAGCAGATAAGGGTGGGGAGGGAAAGATGTCTTTGGTGGTGGGGTCAGATGGCAGATGGCGGAAGTGTCGGAGGATGATGCGTTGGATCCGGAGGTTGGTGGGGTGGTACGTGAGGACGAGGGGTTTCTTTTTTGGGTTCTTATTGCGGGGACGGGGTGTGAGGGATGAGTTGCGGGAAATGTGGGGGAGACACCGTCGAGGGCGTTCTCGACCACTGAGGGGGGGAAGTTGCGGTCCTTGAAAAACGAGGACATCTGAGATGTTCGGGAGTGGAATGCCTCATCCTGGGAGCAGATGCGGCAGAGGCGAAGGAATTGGGAATAGGGGATGGCATTTTTGCGGGAAGGTGGGTGGGAGGAGGTGTATTCTAGGTAGCTGTGGGAGTCGGTGGGCTTGAAATGGATATCGGTTTCTAGGTGG
>NC_063358.1:14270651-14271040 GCF_021869965.1 Rhincodon typus | reverse complement strand
CTGGCCCTAAACCCCACCTCTTCCTCCGTTACATTGAAGACTGTATCAGCGCCGCCTCGTGCTCCCACGAGGAGCTCGAACAGTTCATCCCCTTCGCCAACACCTTCCACCCCAACCTTAAGTTCACCTGGACCATCTCTACTACCTCTCTCTCCTTCCTGGACCTCTCTGTCTCCATCTCGGGCAACCACCTAGAAACCGATATCCATTTCAAGCCCACCGACTCCCACAGCTACCTAGAATACACCTCCTCCCACCCACCTTCCCGCAAAAATGCCATCCCCTATTCCCAATTCCTTCGCCTCTGCCGCATCTGCTCCCAGGATGAGGCATTCCACTCCCGAACATCTCAGATGTCCTCGTTTTTCAAGGACCGCAACTTCCCCCCC
>NC_063358.1:14269980-14270551 GCF_021869965.1 Rhincodon typus | reverse complement strand
GTGGAACAATCCCTCTTCCGTAGCTACACCGGCCCTAAACCCCACCTCTTCCTCCGTTACATTGATGACTGTATCGGCGCCGCCTCGTGCTCCCACGAGGAGCTCGAACAGTTCATCCACTTCACCAACACCTTCCACCCCAACCTTAAGTTCACCTGGACCATCTCTAATACCTCTCTCTCCTTCCTGGACCTCTCTGTCTCCATCTCGGGCATCCACCTAGAAACCGATATCCATTTCAAGCCCACCGACTCCCACAGCTACCTAGAATACACCTCCTCCCACCCACCTTCCCGCAAAAATGCCATCCCCTATTCCCAATTCCTTCGCCTCTGCCGCATCTGCTCCCAGGATGAGGCATTCCACTCCCGAACATCTCAGATGTCCTCGTTTTTCAAGGACCGCAACTTCCCCCCCTCAGTGGTCAAGAACGCCCTCGACGGTGTCTCCCACATTTCCCGCACCTCATCCCTCACACCCCGTCCCCGCAATAACAACCAATAAAGAATCCCCCTCATCCTCACGTACCACCCCACCAACCTCCGGATCCAACGCATCATCCTCCGACACT